>NW_024727999.1:0-49974 GCF_018991925.1 Homarus americanus | reverse complement strand
CTTATTACAACACCTGTCTTATTACTTAACACTTATTACAACACCTGTCTTATAACTTATTACAACACCTGTCTTATTACTTAACACTTATTACAACACCTGTCTTATTACTTAACACTTATACATCTTATTACTTAACACTTATTACAACACCTGTCTTATTATAACACTTATTACAACTGTCTTATTACTTAACATATTACAACACCTGTCTTATTTTAACATAAATTAGTAAATGTTATATATATGATACACAAATTTATTTCTGCACATCTATAAGTAGGAATCCAGATCAGGTCGGAACCGGGGTTAGGTTACGAGGTCAAACTTTTCTTCCCACATGTATAAATGACCCCAACAGATGATCATAAGCACTAATGACTCTGTAGTGAACTTAGCATTACGGTTCAGTAAGTACATCTTGTACTGTACCTCCATATAACGGAATTTCCCTACCTGTAATCCGATATTTGGAGGTTTTATTATCTAGCGGACTCTTGATATAATGGATGTATTTTTATATCAAATGAACCTTCAATATAACGGATTTATTATGTGAGTGAGACGACTTTATGTTATGATTAAGATAAATATGATTATAATAATGTTAGTACATTAGGAGACATTATTCTCAGCTGTGATTGTAAACTGTCTCGGCTGACTGTTGAGTTGAGGAAGATAGTTTAGACCAGCGCTTCCTGTCATTTTCACTGTGAAGGTACATTTGCGTGTGTGACAGTGATATAGACTTGACAGATGAGTGACAGTAACTAGCAGTGACTGTCTCGTATGTGAACAGGATTTATTTGTGTTTATATAAGGAAGTCAGTGAGGATTGATCTTTCTGCTTCTCTGTCTGTCTGTCTGTCTATCTGTCTGTCCTTCTGTCTGTCCTTCTGTCATCCGTCCTCTTTGTCTCTGTCCCTTCGTCCCATCAATACTGTCTTAATCAACTCTGTCCACCGTCTACAGTATTTCAGGCAACGATTCTGAAACCTGAGACAAGCATTTTAAGTGACACACACACACACACACACACACACACACACACACACACACACACACACACACCCATCCTTATTCCTCCTCCATCCTCTTCTTTTATAGGATTAGTGCCATAAATCCTTCTCAAGAGCTGGGGTTTGTTTACATGTTATCAGCGTACCTTTAAGGCTTCGATAACTGACATGTACTTCAGAGATTAATAGTTAATTAATAGTGTTATCTCCTGTTATCATAGGCTGTGTTGTTTATTATCTTATCGTGTGAGATAATTACTTGTTTATGATAAGTAAGTAAGTAAGTGTCGTCTCCTGCTTTGTTTACGAGTTATAATTGAACCATAAATAAAAGGTAATTTAGATTGTCTTTTATACCGAAATTAATTGTAAACCTCTAATGTTTATCGTGTAATTAACTTGTGGTTATTATCTAAGTTTGTGGGTTAATTAAGTTACGGTCGTCAAGTTTTCACTTCATGGCGTAAGTTTATTGATTTTTATTTATTTATTTTTTTTTTATTATTTATTTATTTATTATTTATTTATTTATTTATTTATTATTTATTTTCTGTTGTGTTTGGGGCTAGCAGGTGTCACAATATCTGATGAACAGCCTATGAGAAACTAAAACAATATATATCTCTTTGACAAATAGAAAAATAATGTATTTCACTGATTCACACAGAGATTTGAATCTCCCCCCCTTCTCTCTCTCTCTCAAGTGTGCCTGAACTCTTGAATACTAATAATAATTAACGGTTTATTGAAAGAGCATGGCAGTCAGAAGGTTGAAATATACAGTTACATAATTGGGTAATGGGTCTCTTGATTGAAAATGATATACAAGTAACATAAGTGATATAAATATGATATATAATAACTAGGTGGGGAGAAGGTCATACTACAGGGCATTTCAACATAGTGACAGTGCATAGAGTAAGATTAACTGGGGAATTGAATACTGGTTGATTACAAGTTATTGATAATTTTTACAGTAGTTGGGACTGGGCTGTCGTCATTAACTGTATCTAGGATATTCTGACATGCTTGTAACTGTAATGTACTGTATATGGTCATAGCAACTGTATCCTCTCTCTCTCTCTCTCTCAAACAGGAAAGTGTGTCGGAACTGTAAGTGTCCCAGAGAGGAGCACTGTGGGGCAGATGACCACTCCTCCCTCACCCGACCTCCACACCCCGCAGTCTCCAGTCCAACCAAGAGGCCCACCAAGAAACCCTCGGGTGTGGGCGTGGGCGGGGTGTTTGGGGTGTAGGTGGGTTAATCACAGACCCACAACGCCACAGTCAAAGCGATGATGACTCTGGCTGCGCCCTGGAGAGTACACTTGGGTGCCTCCTGGACTTAAACCTGAGCAGGTGGGTACAGTCTGTCTGTCTGTGTGTCTCTGTCTGTCTGTGTCTGTCTGTCTGTCTGTGTCTGTCTGTCTGTCTGTGTGTCTGTCTGTCTCTGTCTGTCTGTGTGTCTGTTTGTGTGTCTGTCTGTGTGTCTCTCTGTTTGTCTGTCTGTGTCTGTCTGTCTGTCTGTCTGTCTCTGTCTGTCTGTCTGTCTGTGTGTCTGTCTGTCTCTGTCTGTCTGTCTGTCTGTGTCTGTCTGTCTCTGTCTGTCTGTGTGTCTGTCTGTCTGTCTGTCTGTGTGTCTGTTTGTCTGTCTGTGTCTGTCTGTCTGTCTGTCTGTCTGTCTGTCTGTCTGTGTGTCTGTCTTTACACACACACACACACAGAAGGAAACTAAATAACTTGTACCCAAAACATTACTCAATGAGACAGACTTTAACCTTTATTAACGTTTATCAACATTAAAACTGTTTCCTTTCTCTCATAAATTTTAAGTCACCGACGCTGTGTATAAACTGCCACCAAAACTGAAAATAAACTCGATATTCTTAAAAATAAACAAAAAATAAACTGTTTCTAGGAGGCCATTTTGTAAAGTGTCGTTGTTAGGTCGTTCCTCGCTCTACAGTGTCTAATTGTCCCTGTAAACTGCCCTTAAACTGTCAGGGCTGAGGAGGTGGGCAGGGCAGGGGGGGCTGGGTCACGCGACACCTTTATGACACCTATTCAATATCTACGTGTGTCGGAGTCGGTGTCGTAGTCGGTGTCGGTGTGGAATTCAGGAAATCCTCGACACTCCGAAACGCAGGAAATGGAAATATTTTTAGGTGTGTTTTGTTTGTTATTTTTATAGGTTTAGAGAGAGAGAGAGAGAGAGAGAGAGAGAGGCAGGTAGTGTCAGGATGGAGGGCGCTAGAGGGTGCCAGAACTGATCACTAATTAAGGGCGACTGGACAGTTGTGAAGGTGTTTCTGTTTTCCTCTCTCTCTCCCTCTCTCTCTCTCCCACTATCCATCCCTGTCTCTCCTCCCTGTCTGTCTCTCCTCCTCTCCTCCCCCTCACTGACGAGCTCTGGAGGACCACTGCTGCCTGCACGTCAAACACAACTCTACTGAACCACCGTACCATTGTTTCATGGATATCAATTCACTAGAGTCGGTGCAGCGAAGAATGACGAAAATGATTCGGGACTTAGAAACCTTCCATATCAAGATAGGTTAAAGAAACTGAACTTGCATTCCCTAGAAAGACGAAGAGTGCGGGAGATATGATAAAAGTATTTAGGTGGGTGAAAGGAATCAATAAAGGGATATAGATAAAGTTCTATATTATCCGGAGCAGGATAGGACTCGGAACAATGGATTTAAGTTGGATAAGTTTAGGTTTAGGAGGATAGGAAGGAACTGGTTCACAAATAGAGGTGGACTTGTGGAACAAGCTTAGCAACTTTGTAGTAAGTGCTGGAACGCTGGAAAGTTTCAAAGGAGGCTGGATAGATTCATGGATGATAGAGAGTGGTAGTAACTCTCGACAGGAGCTGCCATGCACAGGCCAACTGGCCCATTGCAGACCTATGTTCTTATGCTAGGCCACCACACCACCTCACCGCACCACACCACCACACCGTGCTACACCACCACACCACATCCTGCTTACACCACCACACCACACCACCCTGTTATATACCCCTGAAGCAACAGACGCTCTACCAACACACACACCCTGAGGCAACACACTCTACCAAGACACCCCAATGAAAAACACACACACACACACACCCCTGACCGTAGAGCAAGAGTGATGAGCGCGCTGTTGCTGGAGGTACTTGTCCTAACTGGGCGACATATTTAACGGGTCCACATATTTAATGCAGCCTGTGTATGCATACAGTATTTCCTGGAGTTAAGAAAAAGTACAAAATAACATTGAAATAATGAGTTAATATCCTTAAGGATTTGGGCCACCTTGTCGGACAGCTGGCGATGGTTGGCCTCAGAGAGAGGGATGCTGAATTTACCTTGCTGTATCAGCGGATACAGAGCCTCTGGCTTTAATCATGCACTTTCTGAGATTGCTGATTACTTTACAGAGGGAGTACACGTCGGAGGCTGGTGAAGCTATACCTGTGGAACAATCCTGGGCGACCACCAGTGTTTCTCTGATCTTATCATCCACTGCTGGAGCGGCTCCAACTAAAGATGAGTCTTCTGCCGCAGAGGCTAAACAGAAATTTTGAGGGACAGGTGTATAGTCTTGTCAACTTTACGCACAATGATATTATCAATGAAGTTGTGGTATACACTCGCCGTGGATCGTCAACTAGATTTAACAATTGTTGCACGACTCTGAGAATACTGGCGTCATCAGGCAGCTTGGCCACCATTTGTGTCCAGTGTCTCAAGCTTTCGTCGAGGTGTACCGTTATAATGGCGGGGGCTTCTCACAACGCCTCCACAAAAGGCACACCTTCGAGTCCCCTGAGCCGCATGAGGATGCCCACCTCCCAGTTGGCCAAGTTAGCATTGCCGTGAAAGGTTCTGAAAACCTTTATGGCGAGTCGGTGCTGATGGGGAAAAACTTATCAGGACCAGGTACGTTTTAGAAAATTTGTCTAACATTATCATTTTTGACATGAGACGAGTGTCCCATTGCACAAACATGGTAAAATGTCCACCGATAACAGAGTCTTGGGGCTCTCTTCCGAGAAGCCTTGGGATTCCTCTTCAGAAGTTTTGGACAGCTCTTCCGAGCTGCCCTGGGACTCTTCCGAGCTGCCCTGGGACTCTTCCGAGCTGCCCTGGGACTCTTCGGAGCAGCCCTGGGACTCTGAGCTGCCCTGGGACCTTCTGAGATGTCACTGGCGAACACGGAGTTGCGCTCCACCAATTTTTCCAAAACGTAAAGGACTGCCACCAAGCAGACCAAGGCGGCAGCCACACACACGATCTGACCCACCAGTGTCGACGTCCTTACCTCTGTGAGCGTTTTAAGCATAAGTAGGAGTCGCCTTTGCTGCATCTTGAGGTATCTGGTGAGAAGACGTTCACGATGGAACGAGTTCCCACGCGGACTTGTACTGCTCAGGGTGAAGGTCAAGGGCGGGGGCCCTGAACCAGTATTTCCTGAGCCAGCACGGTACTGACAGTTGGGTTATAGAGTCCTCCAGCGCATCGTTGCTTTGGCACTGCATCCACACCACCAGCGACACGCACAGACACGTCGCCACAATTATTAGAAGAGACTTTATCATTTTTTTTCTCTATAAATAATTTAGAACTTTAATAATTGAATATTTTACAATTAGTGCGGTGATTTTTGTGTACTTTTGGGATGTTAATGGTCATATTTTGACCATATTGCCTGTTGTGGTTATTGGTGGTGATGGTTGTGGTGGTGATGGTTGTTGTGATGATGGTTGTGGTGATGATGGTTGTTGTGATGATGGTTGTTGTGATGATGGTTGTGGTGATGATGGTTGTGGTGATGATAGTTGTGGTGATGATGGTTGTAGGATGGTTGTGGTGATGATGGTTGTGGTGATGATGGTGGTTGTGGTGATGATAGTTGTGGTGATGATGGTTGTGGTGATGATGGTTGTTGTGATGATGGTTGTGGTGATGATGGTTGTGGTGATGATTGTTGTGGTGATGATGGTTGTTGTGATGATGGTTGTTGTGATGATGGTTGTGTGATGATGGTTGTGGTGATGATGGTTGTGGTGATGATTGTTGTGGTGATGATGGTTGTGGTGATGATGGTTGTTGATGATGGTTGTGGTGATGATGGTTGTGGTGATGATTGTTGTGGTGATGATGGTTGTTGATGATGGTTGTTGCAATAGTTGTTGTGATGATGGTGGTTGTGATGATGGTTGTGGTGATGATGGTTGTGGTGATGATGGTTGTGATGATGGCTGCAAAGGTTGTGATGATGGTTGTGGTGATGATAGTTGTGGTGATGATGGTTGTGGTGATGATGGTTGTGGTGATGATAGTTGTGGTGATGATGGTTGTGGTGATGATGGTTTGGTGATGATGGTTGTGGTGATGATGGTTGTGGTGATGATGGTTGTGGTGATGATGTTTGTTGCAATAGTTGTTGTGATGAGAGAGAGAGAGGAGAGAGAAAAGAGAATAAACACAACACGGTCACCACCTGTCCCACTGGCCAGGTAAACTCACCTACAGGGTCACCTATAACACACCTTCCCACCTCCAATATATGAGCTCCAGGTAAGGTGAATATTGCCGTATACTCAGGTAGGGGTGTGTGTGTGTGTGTGTGTGTGTGTGTGTGTGTGTGTAGATTAATTAAACACTTTAACATTATTTTGAGGGATGAGGTTAGGTTAGGTAGTTAGGTTAGGTTAGGTTAGGTTAGGTTAGGATTGGTTGGGTGATCCACGGATTAACATACAAGCATAAGATACAAATTCCAAGTCATAATATAATAAAAAATATATATAAAAAGTATATATATATAAAACCCGTAAATAACACATATCTGATCCTATATCCTTCAATGACTTGTAATAAATCACCTGAGGTAAATAATCTCGTGATTGTGACCCGGACAAGAGAGAATAAACAGCTAAGAGCCACAATAATTCCAGGTTGTGTAGTGGTGAAGACATAACATGGGGACGATGGGGTGGGGGCGATGGGTGGGGGGCGATGGGGGGCAGGGCAATGGGTGGGGGCGATGGGGGCAGGGGCAATGGGGTGGGGGCGATGGGGTGGGGGCGATGGGGTGGGGGGCGATGGGGGGGCAGGGGCAATGGGGACAGGGGGCGATGGGGGAGCTATGGGAGGGTTAATCACCTTGTTCAGCCCCTTCAAGGTGTCCTCCTGAGAACCACTGACTCACCTGTGTAATGTTTGACTTGATGGCAAAGGTGAGAGGTAAGAGGAGGAGAGGGGGAGGTGTAGGGATGAGAGGGGAGGTGGTGGGGCGTTTGTGGGGTGAGGAGAATAGGGGGAGGATATCTGGGGAGAAAGAGAGGGGAGGTGGTGGGGTGTTTGTGGGGTGGGAGAATGGGGGGATTCTGGGGAGAGAGGGGAGGTGGGGTGCTAACCTAACCTAACCTACCCTATAATCTGAACTGAGTGTGAGTGGTGAGTCCTTTCCTTCTCCTCCACCATATCCTTCACTCCTTGTATAATACCACGCAGGATAATTATGACAGATTGAACCCCCTTCCCCACCTCCCCATCCCTCCCCCATCTCCCTTACCATCCCTCTATCCCCCTCCTTCCCCCCCTTGAGCCAGGTCGATTCCTCTAGTGGGCGCCATTGGTTCCATTACCCTCTTAATTGTTGTAATTTCCTGTATAATTACTCAACTAATGAACGCCTCGCCAGGTCTAATCACCATGAGATATAACTACAGTTCCCCTGTGGTAGTCTGATAGCTCATATTCGCCTCATTATCTCACAAAACACAGAAACATTTATTATATCACTCACTCACGCACTCTCACTCACGCATGCACGCACGCACTCTCTCGCTCGCTCGCTCACTCACTCACTCTGCCTCACTCCTCCCACTCACTCACTCACTCACGCACACGCACGCACGCACGCTCACTCACTCACTCACTCACTCACTCACTCACTCACTCCTCCTCCCTCCCTCACTCACTCTCACTCACCACCACCACAATACTAACTCATTTTCTTAATGTATTTCCCAGGTAATAAATTTTGAAAGCCATGGAAATCAGATGCCTGGAGGCCACTGGAGGTTAACACTAGAGGTTACTGGAAACTAAAGCTGGAGGTCAGAGAATACAGATTTCAATGAAACTTTATAGAGGCCAGAGAGGACACGGGGATCACTAGCACCGCAGAGGGGAAGCTTGGAGGCCGGAAGGAGGTCACTGGAGGTTATGAGGAGGAGGCTGGTCAGGTCTGGAGATCAATGGAGGTTAGGGAAAGGTGGCTGGTGAGGTCTGGAGGTTACTGGAGGTTAGGAAGAGGAGGCTGGTCAGGTCTGGAGGTCAATGGAGGTGAGGGAAAGGTGGCTGGTGAGGTCTGGAGTTGGAGGTTAGGAAGAGGAGGCTGGTCAGGTCTGGAGGTCAATGGAGGTTAGGGGAAAGGTGGCTGGTGAGGTCTGGAGGTTACTGGAGTTAGGAAGAGGCTGGTCAGGTCTGGAGTCAATGGAGGTTAGGGAAGGTGGCTGGTGAGGTCTGGAGGTTACTGGAGGTTAGGAAAGAGGAGGCTGGTCAGGTCTGGAGGTCACTGGAGGTTAGAAACGGAGGCTGGTGAGGTCTGGAGGTTATTGGAGGCTGGGAGGAGGAGGATGGTGAGGCTGGAGGTTACTGGAGGTTAGGAGGAGGAGGCTGGTCAGGTCGGAGGTCACTGGAGGCTAAAAACGGAGGCTGGTGAGGTCTGGAGGTTATTGGAGGCTAGGAGGAGGAGAATCGGTGAGGCTGGAGGTCACTGGAGGTTATGAGGAGGAGGCTGGTCAGGTCTGGAGGTCACTGGAGGTTAGAAAAAGAGGCTGGTGAGGTCTGGAGGTTATGGGCGGCTGGTGAGGGCTGTGGAAGGGGCTGCCAGGAGAGAGAGAGAGAGACAGCCATGTGACCTCAAACACGTAATGACACGTTGTCAGAGTCAACACAGAGTAACACTTATTGTCCCAAATAATAAAGTAATTTGATCTTATCTTTGTTTTTTGACGTTTCATAGCCTTACCAGAACCAGCTAACCAAGCATAGCCAAACTTAGCCAGAATGACAGCCTAACCAAGCCAAGGCAGGAGCCGCTATGGCCAAGCCATAGCCAAGAGCCGCCAGCCAGGAGCCTAGCCAGGAGCCAGACTGGCAGAAGCAACAGCCAAGCAACCCTGGCAAAGCAACACAACCAGCTTAACCTAACCAAGCTTAACCTAACCAAGCTTAACCTAACCAAACCAAACCTAAACCAGTGACAAGGCTGAAATTGTTATCAAAGCAGAACGATAATTACTTTAGTTAATATTTAATAAACTTTATGAGGTTTAGTGAATCAGAAGATAGGTAATTTTTATTATGAAGCTACTATTAACCTGTACTCTCTCTCTCTCTCTCTCTCTCTCTCTCTCTCTCTCTCTCTCTCTCTCTCTCTCCTTCCTTTCATTCTCTCCCTCAAATGACAAACGCAGGTACAGGCAAGACCACAATGGACTCAAATTAATCGTCTTGTCGCTAAGGTGATTTCCGAGGAGGAGAGTGGGTAGGAAGGGAGGGTCGAGGAGGGAGTCGAGGAGGAGAGTCGAGGAGGGTCGAGGAGGGAGGGGAGAAGGAGGAGAGGGAAGAAAGAGGCGGGAAGGAGGGGGAAAGAGATTTATGAATGAACGTGTGTAATCAATTCAACTTTCACTTTGTCTACGAAATCAGAACGTGAAAAGTCGCCACCACATCGAACCCAAGAATTAAATTACTAGCGTGAATCATCAATCTCCCCATCGTCAAAACTTTCCCTCGTTCGTTCCAATCACATTTTTAAAACACCTAATCTTATTACATCATATCCAATCATAGAGCAAATCAGAATCACTATAATCTAACAGGACATAAGGCTTATTTACACTGCCACGTATAATTTTGAAGGTAAACACAAAAAATTATAGAAGTCGTGTTGTGAAAAGGTATTTGGTCTGGTTATAAGAGGATCGAACCCCATATGAAAGGGGTTACAACACATGTATAGTGAATTGAATCCCATAAGTGAAGGTGAAATGGATAAATATGACAGTGTATCAGTCCTGTATACATAGAGAGGAAGTGTATACATAAATCAGTCAATCATACATAAAAATGGAAAATAAATACATAGAAATATATGTTTAAATGCTGACACATACATACATCCATCCATACATACATACATCCATACATACATACATACATACATACATACATCCAGGAACTCAATATTGTCATCATAGAAATTTTGTCATGTGTACGAAAAACACACACACACACACACACACACACACACACACACACACACACTTATTTCTCTCACACCCAGCACGACTGACAAACCTTGACACCGTGTTATTACATATGTAGGGTGTGGGTAGCGTGTCCATATATAGGGTGCGTTGCGTGTAGGGTGTGCGGCGTGTAGGGTGTGTTGTGTGTAGGGTGTGTTGCGTGTAGAGTAAGTGGTGTATAGGAAG
Organism: Homarus americanus; assembly: GCF_018991925.1. Lineage (NCBI taxonomy): Eukaryota > Metazoa > Arthropoda > Malacostraca > Decapoda > Nephropidae > Homarus > Homarus americanus. Next base: position 39,450 of record NW_024727999.1, on the reverse strand, counting down.
GTGTGTAGGGTGTCATGTGTAGGTGTGTTGTGTATAGTGTGTTGTGTAGGGTGTTGGTGTAGGGTGTGTTGTGTATAGGGGTGTTCTGTATAGGTGTGTTGTGTATAGGGTGTGTTGTGTGTGTATAGGGTGTGTTGTGTATAGGGTGTGTTGTGTAGAGGGGTGTGTGTGTGTGTGTAGGGTGTTGTGTATAGGGTGTGTTGTGTGTAGGGTGTGCTGGGGTAGGGTGTGCTGGTGTGTAGGGTGTTGTGTGTAGGGTGTTGTAGGGGTAGGCGTGGGGGTAGGTGTTGTGGGGTAGGGTGTGCTGTGTAGGGTGTGCTGTGTGTAGGGTGTGTTGTGTGTAGGGGTGTGTTGTGTATAGGGTGTTTTGTGTAGGGTGTGTGTGTAGGGTGTGCAGTGTAGGGTGTTGTGTGGTATTGTGTGTAGGGTGTGTTGTGTAGGGTGTTGTGTGTAGGGTGTGTTGTGTGGTAGGGTGTGCTGGGTGTGTGTAGGGTGTGCTGTGTGTAGGGGTGTGTTGTGTGTAGGGGTGTGTGTGTAGGGTGTGTTGTGTGTAGGGGTGTGCTGGGGGTGTGTGTAGGGGTGTGTTGTGTGTGTGGGGTGTGTTGTGTGTAGGGGTGTGTTGTGTGTAGGGTGTGTTGTGTGTAGGGTGTTGTGTAGGGTGTGTTGTGGGGTAGGGGCAGGGGTGTTGTGTGTAGGGTGTGTGTGTGTATAGGGTAAGGTGTATAGGGTGTGTTGTGTATAGGGTGTGTTGTGTGTAGGGTGGGGTAGGGTGTGTTGTGGGGTAGGTGTGTTGTGGGGTAGGGTGTGTTGTGTATAGGGTGTGTTGTGTGTAGGGTGCGTTACATGCAGGGTGTGTCTTGAAAAGGGTGTGTGTGGATAATACAGTAGAGATATTTATAAACGAAATATACCCAGAATAAGTTACTTAAAGTGAGAACAAACATTAATTTTTTTCGATGATGTTTTGGTAATATTTAGGAAAACATTTTAGTAATATTTAGGGAAACATTTCTCCGTTTTCTTTGGTTTTAGAAAATGGATCTCCTATTTTAATGGATAACTTGTCTATTTTTAAAGTTTCTTCCATTTTCTTTTTTTAGGGTAAGGGATTAGGATTCCTAGAAATGGTTTACTTATTTTAAGAAGGATGGTTTACAGGAAGGTTTCATCCTACAGAGGGCTTCATATATCCTAGAGAAGGTTTTTTTTCATCCCAGATAGGGCTCTAACATTCCTACAGAGGGCATTCTTTCATCCTAAACTAAGCTTCTTTCATCACCACCTAATAAGGTCTTGTTTACCCCCAGGGCTTCAGGCACCAACAGCCCTACACCCTCGCCTGATCCCAAGACCTGTATGGAAGTTATCAATGTTTCCTAAGACCCAAGAACACAGGCGAACAGAGATTACCCCGACAAGCTATCAAGCCAGACAGCCAGACAGCCATTCAACAAGCCAGACAGCCAGACAGCCATTCAACAAGCCAGACAGCCAGACAGCCATTCAACAAGCCAGACAGCCAGACAGCCATTCAACAAGCCAGACAACGTGTGATGGGGTTAAGATATTACCAAGAAGATAATGGGTGACGTAAATGAGAGGAAAGAAGGAAGAGGAGGAAGAAAGGAGGAAGAGAAAGGAGAGATAAAAAACTAAAAAAGATTAAATAGATAAATAAAAAGAGTACATGTTAATGATGAAGATATGGACGATGATAGGAGGAAAAGAAAGAAGAGGAGAGGAAGAAGAAGAGGAAGAAGACAATGAAAACAGAAATAAATAGATAAATATGGATAAAACTAAAGGGTTAAAACACACCATATTAACCATCATACAAGAAATATATCACCTAAAACAACACTCATGAAATACATAAGACTAAATAATGTTCCTTCATCACAGGTAGATTAAGCGATAAAAAAAATGTTCTGTAAGTTTTTCCACGATTATATTTTCTTCTTCTGATTCTCAAAGTCTAGTGAACATTCTGCGTGGCCGACACATACATACATATACATACATAGACATACACACCACACAATTATATGTGTGTGTGTGTGTACAAATAAACTGTCTGGAAGCTTATCTACACACACACACACACCTTACCATAAACAATCATCCTCCAACATAACACAATACTGAAACAAACTAACACGTCAAAAACTCATTTTACACAACCCTGAAAATATTTAGTACCACAATAACGTTAAGAGAAAAAATACCGAAGTTTATATTATCGAGAACTCATTTACGTAACCTGGATTTAACAAGTGGGAGAGAGGGTCATGTGACGTCACCCCGGGAAGATGGTGGCACCTAACTCACCAGGGCACTTGAATGGAACAATGTTCTGCTAAATTAAAACTGAAATTGAATCGTCAAATAAGTTGTAATTTTACGATGGAATGTGAGTTGTGGGGAGAGCATCTCAACTCTTGGGCTGATGTAAACAAGGTTAGGTATAAGAGAAGATAATTACTCCTATGTCTCTCCTCCTCTTCTTCTCTTCCTCTTCCTTCCACTACCTTCTCTTCCTCCTTCTCTTCCCTCTCCCTCCTTGCACCCCCCCTACTACTCCTCCCTCCTCCCTCCCCTTCCCCTCCACCTCCTCCCTCCTCTTCCTCCTCCTCCTCCTCCTCATACACACAGCATCTGGGTGGATATTTACCACCCCAGGGGAGAAAGGAGGGAGGGGAGATGGAAGGAAGGGAGAAGGGAGAGGGAAGAAGGAGTGGGGAGGAAAGTGAGAGAGAGGAGAGGTGAGGATGATGGGAGAGAAGGATGAGGGGAGGGAATGAAGGGGGAGTAAGTGGGGAGATGATGGAAGGAGTAGAGTGATAAAGGAGGAGAAAGAGGAAGAGTAAATAGAAAAGAATTAAAATAGGTCTAGTAAGAAAAAAAACGAAGAGAAGAACTAAAGAAATAGAGACCGCAGTGGATGGCAGTAGCGTCTATGGTAGAGAAACGATCCGCCACCAGCCACCCACCCACCCTTACACCACCACAAAAGCATTATCAACACAGACCACCATATACCTCACACACACACACACACACACAGGTTAATATATTTCCCATAACCAACGTCGTTAGTGAATGCAATTGCAGCTTATGTTGTTCACGCTGGTAATATAATGACAATATGAGGGCTGTCCGTGGCTGGTCATTATACGTCTTGTCAGCGGGAATGAGGGGATGTCATTATAGCCACATTATAGCCGTCAGGGGGGTGAGGAGAGGGATAATAATGTCATTGTATACACATAGCCGTCAGGGGGTGAGGAGGGGGATAATGTCATTGTAGCCACACTATAGCCGTCAGTGAGGAGGGATAATGTCATTGTAGCCACATTATAGCCGTCAGGGGGTGAGGGGGAGGGATAATGTCATTGTAGCCACATTATAACCGTCAGGGGTGAGGGATAATGTCATTAGCACATAGCCGTCAGGGGTGAGGGAAGGGGTGAGGGTGGGGGTAAACACTTCATCCATATAGGGGTAAGTTAGAGGCACTTTAGTCCCATTAAGTGCCACTATCCAGGAAGATTATGGAGCAATTATAGGTAATTATGGCTTCTGTGAATTATCATGGTATGGTTAGGTTAGGTTAGGTTATGGTTAGGTTATGGTTAGGTTAGGTTAGGTTATGGTTAGGTTAGGTTATGGTTAGGTTATAGTTAGGTTGGGTTGGGTTAGGTTAGGTTTGAGTTTAGTGGTCATGGTTAGGTTAGGGTTATGGTTATGGTTAGGTTAGGTTAGGTTAGGTTATGGTTATGGTTGGTTAGGTTAGGGTTAGGTTAGGTTAGGTTAGGTTAGGCTGTAGGTTATGGTTAGGTTGTTTGGTAATGCTCTCTCTCTCTCTCTCTCTCTCTCTCCACCAATATTATAACCATTATATAGAACAGGACAAATTTCCCCCATTGACACTAATTACAACACAGTTATGGGAAAATTATGACACACAGAAGGAAATACGACAGTGGGGGGTGAGACACGCATCTTGTGGGTAAAGACAGAGCTCCCATACATACAATATACGTCTTATAGAGGCGTATAGCTACCAGCTATATGGTCTATATTGTAGATAATGGGGGGAGAGAGGGTGTGGGGAGGAGAGGGTATGGGGAGGAGAGGGTGTGGGAGGAGAGAGGGTGTGGGGAGGAATGGGTGTGGGAGGAGAGGGTGTGGGGAGGAATGGGTTTGTGGGGGGACAGGGTGTGGGGAGGAGATGGTGTGGGGAGGAATGTGTGGGGAGGGAGGGGATGGGGGGGAGGAGATGGTGTGGGGAGGAATGGGTGTGGGGGGAGAGGGGTGTGGGGAGGAGAGGGTGTGGGGAGGAGGGGTTGTGTGGGGGACAGGGGGTGTGGGGGAGGAATGGGTGTGGGAGGAATGGGTGTGGGGAGATGGTGGGGGAGGAATGGGTGTGGGGAGGAGAGAGGGGTGGGGAGGAATGGGTGTGGGGAGGGGGTGTGGAGGGTTTGGGAGGAGGTCAAAGTTGCAGGAGGGAGTCAATCAGGAGGAGGAGATAGGAAGAGAGTGGTGGTTCAGGTCACAGATGACAGGAGGTCCAGGAAAGGAAGAAGGACACGAGGAGGGAGGGGGAGGCCAGGGAGAAGGAAGGGAGAAGGAAGGAAGGAAGGAAGGAAGGAAGGAAGAGATACAAGAGGAAGAGAGGCAGCTAGATCTCATACAAATACTGGGTCATGGTCACCACCACCAACACTATCACCAACACTATCACCAACACTATCCCAACACTCACCAACACTATCACCAACACTCACCAACACTATCACCAACACTATCACCAACACTATCACCAACACTACTTTTGCATCTCGCTCCAACATTGACTCATTAAAGCACTGTGTGTGTGTGTGTGTGTGTGTGTGTGTGTGTGTGTGTGTGTGTGTGTGTGTGTGTGTGTGTGTGTGTGTGTGTGTGTACCACTCTATATAACAGACGTAAATAAAAAAGGGTTTATTAGGTGTAAATGACGTAAATGAAGGTGTAAAAAGAAACAGTTAAAATATCCGTTAATTTATTTTACACAAGAGAAGTTACACTGCACAGGAAAAATATTAGTTTCCTCAAATACCCACCACTACAGACACCAGGATCATCGTAATGACTGCAGAACAATGCAATTTCACCCACCTGATATCACACACACACTCCCATCATAGGTTTTAACACCACACTTGTCTACACAAGGAAAATCATAACCACACTATAAAACCACAACACAACACAAAACTCAAACAAGCACAACACACAACCCAACACACAACACAACAACCAACACAACACAACCCAACTTAAACCTAACAAACACAACCTACCTACCAACCCAACAAACCTACAAGCTTATAAACCACAACCAAACCAAACCCACCAACACAAACTAACCCAAACACAACCAAACCCAACCTAAACCTAACCTAACTAACCTACCCAAAAACCTAACCTAAATCAAACTCCTAACCTAACCTAACCTAAACCTAAAGTTAAACCTAACCTAACCTAAACCCAACCTAAACCTAACCTCTCGGCTCTCTACCACTGTGGTGAATTGAATTAAAGTGGGCCAAATCCCTGTCGTTAAGAGGGGGGTGTAAGCCACTCTTAGGCACTTGACAAAAAGGAATTAAAACCCATTAGAATTCCACCTATGTCTTCAGTACGACTCTTAGACCCATTACCAGACGCTCGCCCCTTGAGACATAATTTGAGTTCCTAGACATAATTAAATGTCTTTTATGTGTGAGGGCCACTACAAGAGATGATGTTGTCTTGAGGAAGGAACACACACAATTATAAGTCTAGGTTATAATTATGTATGTTTTAAGTTAATCCCATTCTTTCCTTCTTCCTTTCTTTCCTTTCCTTCCTCCCCTCTTTCTTACTTCCTCCCTTCCTTCCTTCCTTCCTCCTTCCTTCCTTCCCTCCCTTTCTTCCTTCCTTTCCTTCCCTCCCTTCCTTCCTTCCTTCCTCCTTCCTTCCTTCCTCCCTTTCTTCCTTCCTTTTCTTCCCCCTTCCTCCCTTTCTTTCTTCCTTCCCTCCTTCCCTCCTCCCAACCCCCTAATGATGATACACACACACACAAACAACCCCGGGTCATTCAAGACTAATTACCTCACCTGGGACATGTAACAGTGACTCCCTACAACCCTAACCTAACCTAACCTAACCTAACCTCATTACCCGGGGTGACGTGCACTATAACAACACATCTACTACAGTGTACAGCCGATGTAGACAGACAGACAGACAGACAGACAGACAGACAGATAGATAGATAGATAAATAGGTTAATGAAGGAGTTAATTATGGCGTGTAATGACCTTAGAGTTTTACTTTAATGGTGTTGAGTGAGGGAGGAGGAAGAGGAAGAGGAAAGAGGAAGAGGAAGAGGAAGGAGGAGGAGGAAGAGGAGGAGGAGGAAGAGGAGGAGGAGGAGGAAGGAGGAGGAGGAGGAGGAGGAGGAAGAAGAAGATGACGAGACAACACCAACAACCATCACAACCACAACCAGACCAACAACAACCACAATCACCCTAACAACAGCGTCACAACTAACACTAATGACATGTTCAACAGCCTCCCAACAAAGTAATTTGGTCAGGGAAAAAATTATTACAAATGACGATATCGACGAAGCAGCAGAGTGGGGGGGGGGCTGGAGGCTGGAGGAGGGGGACTGAGGCTGAGGGAGGCTGGAGGACTGGAGGCGAGGCTTGGGGGGCTGAGGGGGCTGGGGGGCTGAGGGGGGCTTCTCCTTCCCTTCCTCCTATCCTCCATTATTCTAATAAAATCACCATACAATACCAACCACTACAAGTCAATCACTCAAGTCAATCACAAGTCCAACACCTTCACCAACAAGTGTCACGAGGCCATTGGTAACACTATGACAATCGGCCTTAGAGACAGTGTTGTATCGCACTGTCTTGTCCCGGTGATGAAGGTTTTGTAACCAGGTAAAAAAAAAACCTTCGCCTCACCTGTGCACACCTGTAGAGCCCCGGAGTATGTCATTATACCAGGTAAAACACAGGTATACTCATTGCTGACATACATCTATAATCCTATGATATAACTTCTATAATACCGACGATATTTCCGATTTATTTAGAGGGAGATAATTATAGGAACAAAGACAACAACAAACAACAACAACAACAACAACAACAACAACAAAATAAAACCCTATGACTAGAAGTTTGATTCTTTAGGTAAATAATTCAAATGCAATAAAATATTAATGTGTAAATAGCACGAGATATGATATACGAAGATGCTAGTATGTTACGAGTATGCTAGTATGTCATAAGTATGCTAGTATATTAGGTGAAGAACATCCTCCTCACTATGCTGGAAGGCGGTGCATTAATCACCTGGAGTAGCTAATTACTAACAGGTAATAAACAGGTAACATATTGTAGCTTACCTGTGCCTCTATACCTGCTTCTATACTAATTAAACTCAACACACTAATCAATTAGCCTAATGCTGCAACAAACGGGTCATAAATCACACACACACACACACACACACACACACACACACACACACACACACACACACACACACACACACACCGGTGAATATAACGAAACACTCGGTTAGAAAAATATTACCATTACGCTGTTAAATTAACCCCACCGTGGGAGACAAGAGGGACATATATCACACCAAAATACGTGTTATTGATGGTAATTTTTTATGGTTATTTATATTACATGGTGGTTATTGGCGGTGCTGGAGACGTGGGGTAGGAGACAGGAGGTGGGACTGGTGACGAGGGGCTGAGGACGTGGGACTGGTGACGAGGGCTGAAGATTCTCGTAATTCTTTTGGTCTTAGGGTAAAACATATTACTCTTAACTAAAATCAAAAGCGTTCCTAAGTGGAGTATAATAGCCTCAGTTACGACTCATTATACTTTTATGAAATTTATATACAAAACTATAAGTCTTTCTATTCCCAGGATAATATAATAGAAGTTAATGTCGATCCTGTGAATAAAAAAAAAAAAAACACAATTGACCTCTGACTTTCAAAAATTAAATACTAGTAAAAAAAAACCCAATAAACTCGCTCATGACACAGAAAATTCCCACATAATTTTTATTTTACTTTCCAAAACCAAATTAGTATATTGTAATTTCCTCACCATATAAAAAATCCATATAAAATAATCTTCAAAGTATATATCTAAAAAAAAAAACCCACACGATTTATCCTCTAAAACTCCTTCGAAAATTTGAAGAAAAAAATCCAACATATTTTAGGCTCGTGTTCTGCTTGTATACAAAGGCACGGTGACGTACCACCCACTGCTTGAAAACCCACCACATAACTTTTCCTTCCACACAGACATTTATTCCAACCTTCTTTTCTTGCCGTGAAATATATTAAGCACATTTACTTTCCATTTCATTTAACGTCTTTACAATATACAGAGTTTCACGGAGGAAGGCGCGTACTACACTGTGAGCGAGAGTCCCTGCTGACTTCTGTGGGAGGGAGGAGGGTCGGGCTGGGTAATACTTGATGGTGCTACTTCTTCGTACTCTCTTTCTCTCTCTCTCTCTCTCTCTCTCTTTCTCTCTGTCACCCTCATAATCACGTTGATATACGCAGACAGGTCATCATCCTCTCTACGCATGATGTGGCCCGGTGCGGCGTAAAGCTTCCCAATTTGCATGACATGTCAGAGTTTATACGCCAGGAGAACGTGGATTGTATCTCTTCTTGTTTATACGAGCTGCATTTAGCGCGGCTTCAATGGTCACGGTATTTACGGCTCACATAAATCGGAAAATCTCCACACAAAAGAGTTTAGGGAAGTTTGTTCTCAGGATAAACACGAACTTGTGAGAATGATAATTTTTTTGTTACGGATATAATGAAAAATAAATACTCGTGGAAAAGGTAGTTTAGAGATATGCGTGACAATAAAAATGGGATTACGTATGAACGGGGATGTCAAATTTCACACGCAAGGACCCGAAAATTACATAAATTTAGTCATTACAGATAATTACAGGACGAGTGTAATGAGAACAAAGGGCACAGTCACTAAAGGAACGAGAGCAAAGGACGTGAGGAAAAAGGATAATAATCTTGTAATGTAAAAATAACTTAGAGTTTTATGAAAGATAACATTTAGAGATAGTTTCACGGTTAATATTTAGAAGTTCAAGATATATTTAACATTATCCACGTAAGTTAGTGATTTTTAAATGCTATTAACATCTTCACTACAGGGAGGCCATTTTTTTTGTATTTTATTTGGGTAATGCCTGATGACTTTATTCAGTTCAGGTATAAGTTACATTTAAAAATCTTGATTCAAAGCTGATATTTATTAACTTTTAAGACATAAAATTAACTAACCTAACCCCATCCTTATTATCAGGGGTGAGTACACATATACCAGACTGAGTTAACTATAATCATATCAGCGTATTGACCTTATCATAAAACTCTAGGTCAAAAGGTCACAGTAATAGCTCAAACAATGGGCGTAGTGACTTCACGCTTATTGACACCGCTTCTTTGTTATGTGGCGGCGTCGCCAAAAAAAAAAAAAAAAAAATAATAATAATAATAATAATAATAATAAAAAAATAAAATAAAAATGAGAGAGAGAGAGACGAAGAGAGCAGAGAGAGAGTATAGTGAAGGTATAGTAGAGTCTCAGGTGTAATTCGTCACCATATTCATCTATAGTTTAGTTACGATTATAATCAACCATTAAACACTACACTAAACACTCGTCTCACTATACTTACATTACTACAGATCGCAACACAACACTACACTCGTTGCACTACACTACACTACACACTCCCTTCACTACACTACACCTTAGAATAACAAAAGACACCTCCCCCACAGTACTACCCAGACACCCTACACAGCTTACCATGTTACGAAGGGGCACTTGTGAGCCGCCAAGGTATTATGCTGATGGCAAAACACACAAGGCACACACAGGGGGACTCTAGATATGGCAGGAACAGTTCTACCGGGGGACACTGCGAACATAACACCAGTACTGGGGTTGGTAAGGCTGTTTTGTACCGGTAGTGAGGTTGGTAGTGCTGTTTTGTACCGGTAGTAAGGTTGGTAGTGCTGTTTTGTCCCGGTAGTAAGGTTGGTAGTACTGTTTTGTCATAATACTGGAGTTGGTAGTCCTGTTATTATCAGTACACACACACACACACACACACACACACACACACACACACACACACGCACACGCACATACACACACACACCTTACCTGAGCTGCCACTATACACCTTCCCACAACACCTTCTCGATACCTTACCTGGAAAAAACCCAGAAAATATCATTAGAAAACATTAATATAAGCTATTTATTTTAATATATATCTAATATATGGATAACGAAATCGATTTATTCTTTAACACTTGTTTAATTTATACGGTGTGTAATGTTGATATAGGAAATATTAATGTGAAAAATATAATTTACTATAGCACCAGACAGACAGACATACAGACAGACAGACACACAGACATACACACAAACACACACACACCTACACACACGTGAGTTGCTACAAGACTTTCCACATGCCATCACTATCCATTGTGTAATTGGCCAGGTAATGATGGCGAACACCTGTGGTACCCCGGACAAGATAACTAGCCTCGATCACGCAACTAAGGGGGCTCCATTAATTGAGTAGTCCCCTCTGATTAATGATGACCTAACGACTGGCATGCCACATCGATCAGGGTGCCACATCGACCAGGGTGCCAAATTGACCACTAGTGTGTCTACTGACCTTGGTGAGATGCAGTCAGAGTGCCGTATTATCTAGAGTGCCATATTAACTAAGGTGCCACTGGTTATGGTGGGACATTCAGGTTACCTCCTCTTCTCCCGATATGTCTCATCGATCAAGGTGCCACAACAACCAGGGTGCCACAACAACCAGGGTGCCACAACAACCAGGGTGCCACATCATCCAGGGTGCCACAACAACCAGGGTGCCACAACACCCAAGGTGCCGCTCAACCAGGGTGCTACCTCAACCAGGGCGCCACATCAACCAGGGTGCCACAACAACCAGAGTACCACATCAACCAGAGTACCACATCAACCAGAGTACCACATCAACCAGAATGGCCCTTGTCGTGGATCAAGGGACTCCCAGCCAGTGACAAATGATCACTTGCCACATCAACAGCGTCCCCCTCTCGACTAAGCGCTCAACCCGTGTCGTATAACTTACAGTGATCTACAGCAGGGACGGCACACCCCCACCCACCCCACCCCACCCCACCCTACCTACACCCCACCCCACCCACCTACCACCACCCCTAGAAACCTATACCGAGCCAAAATGATTCCTTATCTTACTCGTCTCGTTTCCTCGCGTAGGTAAATAGATGTGGTGTTATGCAAGACTTTTTTTATGACGTAAACTTTTCTGATTCTACTTACGTGGGGAATGACTTTGATCTGAATGATAAGGTGTTACTTTGAAATTGATATCAAAGCCAATAATAATAATAATAATAATAATAATAATAATAATAATAATAATAATAATAATAATAATAATAATAATAATAATAATAATAATAATAATAATAATAATAAATAACAACAATAACAACAACCGGAACAATAACAACAACAACCACAATAACAACAACAACAACAGAACCTGGAGGGTGGTGGAGGAGCCGGCTGTGTCCTAAAGGTACATATAACCGGCTCAGGAAAGGAAATAACATCGTGATTCAATCTGGCTCCTACATCAGGCCCGATTACTCCTGATGGATTAATCTCAGGGCCGGGCAAGGAGCAGGATTCTTTATCCCCACCCTAGATAAGGGACCCAGTCTTGTGCTGTGAGCTCACGACACAACATCTGGGGGGTATTGTATGTGCTGTGAGCTTACGACACAACATCTGGGGGGGTATTGTATGTGCACAGTGAGCTTGAGACATAACATCTGGGGTCTACTCTCCACCTGTGTTTTCTTGTGCTGTGAGCTCACGACACAACACAGAACATAACACGTACAATATACTCCTAAAGCAGAAATACTTACGATAATGAAACAATTAAAATATATAACGTAGGTACAGTCTCAGTACAATATTGACGCCATTTTGGATCACCTGCTTCGATTAGTTTCGTCGATCTGTTGTCATCTTTTAGCTCGACGGCAAAAAATGCGACGAGACTTTTTTAAGAATTTCGTGACCCTTGATAGTCCTCCTGGCAGCTTCGTGCGGGTGGGGGAAAAGGGTGGAGAAGTGGGAGGGGGGTGGAGGTGGGAGGGGGTGGAGGGTGGAGAGGGGTGAGAGGTAGGAAGGGGAAAGATAGGGGTAAGGAAGGACAAGGTAAGAGAAACGGTGGAGAGTTGGGAGTGAAGAAATGGGTGAGGAGGAGAGAGAAGGTCAAGGGGGAGGAAAGGGGGTAGTGGAAGGAGAAAGGGGTTAAGAAAGGGAGGAGGGGTAGGGGTGAAGGAATGGGTGGGGGAAAGGAGTACGAGGAGGAAGAGGGTCAGGAGAGGGAAGGTTCAGGGGGAGAGGAGAGGTACAGGGGAGGGGGAAGGATCAGGGGAGAGGGAAGGTTCAGGGGAGAGGGAAGGTACAGGGAACACAGGAGATCAGGGGACAGGAAGGTCAGGGGAGAAAGGAGGTTCAGGGGAGAGGAAAGGGTCAGGGGGAGGGGAAGGATCAGGGGAGAGGGAAGGGTCAGGAGAGGGAAGGATCAGAGGGAAGGGTCAGGGGGACACAAGGAAAGATCAGGGGGACAGGAAAGTCCAGGGGAGAAGGAGGGTTCAGGGGAGAAGGAGGGTTCAGGGGAGAGAGGGAAGGTTCAGGGGGGAGGAAGGGTCAGGGGAGGGGGAAGGATCGAGGGAGGGGGGAGCCACACGGCATCTCGCCCTCTAATTAAGCTTTAACAAAGGTTATTATCGGGAGAGCCTTGTTAAGCCACGCAAGACCATCCGTCACAACAACAACAACAACCTCAACCACAGCTATTTACCTGTTGTTGTTGTTGTTGTTGTTGTTGTTGTTGTTGTTGTTTTGACATTTTTGTTGTTGTTGTTGTTGTTGTTGTTGTTGTGACTGTTTTTGTTGTTGTTGTTGTTGTTGTTGTTTTTGTTGTTGTTGTTGTTGTTGTTGTTGTTGTTGTTGTTGTTGTTGAGCATTAATCAATATCTATTTTTAAAGAGGAAGACCCGAGTAGAGAAAATTAGTACAGTAATTACGGATAACCTGAAGATTAGGCCCTCACCTTATTTTACCTGATAATTAAGTACCTTTACGCTACCTGGGGGTGATAAGGCTTAGGTTAGGTTAAGGAAGGTTAGGTTAGGTTAGGTTAGAGTTACGTTATGTTAGGTTAGGTTAGGTTAGGTTAGAGTAATGTTATGTTAAGGTAGGTTAGGTTAGGTTAGGTTAGGTTAGGTTAGGTTAGAGTTACGTTATGTTAGGTTAGGTTAGGTTGGGTTAGGTTAGAGTAATGTTATGTTATGTTAAGGTAGGTTAGGTTAGGTTAGGTTAGGTTAGGTTAGGCTAGGTTAGAGTTATGTTATGTTATGCTATGTTAGGTTAAGGTAGATTAGGTTAGGTTAGGTTAGCGTGAGGATGTTTAATCAGATGAAATAAGCTGGGGGATTAATCTTCAGGTGCTCCCAGATTAATTATTTTTTCTTGGGACATCGTAATAATCGTGTAGCAGACAGACAGACAGACAGACGATGGCTATCCTGCACGACTCTTTAGGTTATGATATAATTAATAAAACGAGTCACAGGATAATTGTTTACCTGTTGAGAAGGTCTTTACACACACACACACACACACACACTTTTATTTTCAGGTTCAGATTACTTTTCATATTTTGTTTTCCTCTTCTCTTTCTGGTCTCCGATTTCCATGTCTCAATACTTTATCTCCCTCTTCCTCTCCCCTCATCCTCCCCTTCTTCTTCACCCATTCCCTCCCTCCTTCCTTCCTTCCCTCTTCCCTCATCCTCCCCTCCTTCACCCACCCCACGCTACCTACAGATCCCGTCAACCAGTGCACACGCGAATAGCCACTGACACTGTATCTTACCTTTGTCTTAATTAATCTTTTACCTGTACTTAACCAAAATACTTAACACTTTTTACACCTTCGTTCTTAAGTAACTATAAAGTGTAGGATAATGTTTTGTTACGTTTAATTGATAAAGTAACATAGGATTGACTTTTGTTCGGTTTAGCTAAGATATAAGATAGTCTACCTCTTATTTTCTTCGCTGAGTGGCATTACGTTTTCTATAAAAGAGTTATACAGAAAATTAATGTTTTTTAATGGGTAACTATAGTATTTGTTACCCTCCCGTATGAACATGTTTAAGGTGACTTGTGTATATTGTCTTTGGTGTTTTTAATTGTTTTTTTCATATTGATAAAGTGTAGAAAGTTATAATACGTGAAATAAATCCACCAGTGTGTTTGTTATTGTTTGTGAGAAAGTTATAGAAATCTTTTCTAAGTAAAAGCTAAATTACAGCTAGGTTGGGGAGTTAGGTTAGATTAGAGTTAAGCTTAGTTAGAGTTAGGTTAGGTTAGGTTAGGTTAGATTTGGTTAGGTTTGCTTAGGTTTGGTTAGGTTAGGTTAGGTTTGGTTTGGTTTGGTTGGTTAGATTAGGTTAGATTAGGTTAGGTTAGGTTAGGTTGGGTTAGATTAGGTTAGGTTAGATTAGTTAGATTAGGTTTGATTAGGGTTAGATTTGGTTAGGTTAGGTTAGGTTAGGTTAGGTTTGGTTTGGTTAGATTAGGTTAGATACAATAGGTAATAATAGAGGCCCTCCACTATGGCACTACCTAACACACAATATGGGGTAGTGCCTGGCCCTATATTCACCCCGCCCACTGATGACGTCAATTTATCATCCTGACCATCATAAAGCCGACGGCCATTATCCCTTTGTCTAGTTGTGAGGCTGTGATGAGGCAGTTCACCCCCCACCACCCCCTCGTTAGTGATGGCTGATGGCGCTCTCTCTCTCTCTCTCTCTCTCTCTCTCTCTCTCTCTCATACATCTGTGGGGGTTTTTCTGGTTTAATCTTTTGGGTTTTATCTTTAGTTTTGCTTGGTGTTTATTCTTGGTTTAATTGTAGTTATTCTTGGTTTATATTTAGTTTAATTGATGGTGACGTAACATAAATGGTGACGTAACATAAATGGTGACGTAACATGAATGGTGACGTAACATAAATGATGACGTAACATAAATGGTGACGTAACATAAATG
Source organism: Homarus americanus (assembly GCF_018991925.1). Lineage (NCBI taxonomy): Eukaryota > Metazoa > Arthropoda > Malacostraca > Decapoda > Nephropidae > Homarus > Homarus americanus. The sequence continues at coordinate 24,134 of NW_024727999.1, read as the reverse complement.
ATAACGTAACATAAATGATAACGAACATAAATGATAACGTAACATAAAGACGTAACATAGTAACGTAACATAAATGGTGACGTAACATAAATGATAACGTAACATAAATGATAACGTAACAAATGATAACGTAACATAAATGATAACGTAACATAAATGATAACGTAATTCAAATGATAACGTAACATAAATGGTGACGTAACATAGTAACGTAACATAAATGGTGACGTAATCTCCATAACTATATCAAATCATAAAGCGAAATAAACTAAGACCTTATCTAAAAACGTCATAATAAAAGATTCAACATTCTCAACATTCTCAACATTCTCAACATTCTTAACACTCGGTGGCCAAACAAGGGTCTTAGGTAAAGTTACATTGCAACATGAGTTTCACACCAACTCGGAGGAAAAGCCTTGGTCTTATTCTTTAGCTGTTTAGTGTAAGTTATCCTTGAGTTGGTTATGGGGGTGAAGGGTGGGGTGGGAGAGGGGTGAGGGTGAGGGAGGGTGAGTGAGGAGGATGGGGGTGAGGGAGAGGGTGAGAGGAGAGGTGGGGTGTGAGAAGTGGGGGGGGTGAGGGAGAGAGAGGGAGGGGTGGGTAGGTGAGGGAGGACAGGGGGTGGTGAAGGTGGGAGGTGAGTTAAGGAGGGGGGCTAGGATGGGAAACAGGGGAGGGATAGGTAGAGAGGGGTGGATGGGGGGACAGGAAGAGATGGGGACAAGTGGGGGAGGGACGGGAAGAGGCAGGGTACGGGAAGAGACGGTACGGGATGACAACACAAGAGAGACGCGTCAAGAGAGATTATCTTAAAGTTAAAACAAAAAATCCGGATAATCCTTTCAAGAACCGGTTAACGAAACACCACTATGTACCTGAAGGGTTAAACCATCGTCGTTAAGGGGTTAAACCATCGTCGTTAAAGGGTTAAACCATCATCATCAAAGGGTTAAACCATCATCATCAAAGGGTTAAACCATCATCATCAAAGGGTTAAACCATCATCACAAGGGTTAAACCATCATCATCAAAGTTAAACCATCATCATCAAAGGGTTAAACCATCATCATCAAGGTTAAACCATCAATCATCAAAGGGTTAAACCATCATCATCAAAGGTTAAACCATCATCATCAAAGGGTTAAACCATCATCATCAAAGGGTTAAACCATCATCATCAAAGGGTTAAACCATCATCATCAAAGGGTTAAACCATCATCATCAAAGGGTTAAACCATCAATCATCAAAGGGTTAAACCATCATCATCAAAGGGTTAAACCATCAATCATCAAAGGGTTAAATCACTAGTACTGATAATACCTTAACACCACTATACTCGTTTTCTTAAGTTTACACTATACACACAACTATGTCATCAGGTAAGTACTAGTCTGGGGAAGTTGTGTCGTGCGTTCCCACCACTGGAGTTGTTGTTATGCTTTCATGAGGTTTGGTCACGGAGATTACTGTGTGGTTAGGACATGAACTAGGAATGTTGGGTTGTGAGCTAATACTGCTGTGTTTGCTGTGTCGTAACATCCACACCTTTACTCCACACTACAGGTAACAGCCACACCTTTACTCCACACTACAGGTAACAGCCACACCTTTACTCCACACTACAGGTAGCTACCTTTATACTACATTGACACACCAAACTAAGGTAACCACACCTTACTCCACACTACAGGTAACAGCCACACCTTTTATTCCACTACAGGTAGCCACACCTTTACTCCACACTACAGGTAACATCCACACCTTTACTCCACACTACAGGTAACAGCCACACACCTTTACTCCACACTACAGGTAACATCCACTTCTCCACACTACAGGTAACAGCCACACCTTTACTCCACACACAAACAGCCACACCTTTACTCCACACTACAGGTAACAACCTTACTCCACACTACAGGTAACAGCCACACCTTTACTCCACACTACAGGTAACAGCCACACCTTTACTCCACACTACAGGTAACAGCCACAGGTTCTATAGACAGGTTATATTCCCTACTTGTTCTATATTCGTTATTATTTCTTGTTCTTTTATTATTTTACTCGTTATTATTATTTTTCTACCTATTATCATTGTTATTATTATCATTATTATTTTTCATCTGTTATTGTTGTTATTGGCACCTTTATTTATCACTCAATTTATAACAAAAAAAATTTCACTTGAGTTTTACCTGTTGACAATTTTGTGGTCACTGATTGGCTGGCCTGACAAGGTATTCCTGATTTATCACCTGACCAAACACCTCTTACACAGGTAAGGTATAATTTACTATTTCGATTCACTGTTAGTCTTCGATTATATTTTTACCGTTCGTAAATCAAATCAACATTCTTTTCAACAACTAATATATTTACTGTTATTCTGATCATTTTTCTTGCAACAACAACAACAACAACAACAACAAACAACAACAAACAATAACAACAACCAACAACAACAACAACAACAACAACAACAACAACAACCAAACAACAACAACAACAATAGCAACAACAACAACAACAACAACAACAACGAAAAAAACAACAACAACAACAACAAGCAACAGCAACAACAACAACCCAGCAACAACAACAACAACAACAACAAGCAACAACAACAACAACAACAACAACAAGCAACAACAACAACAACAACAACAACCAGCAACAACAACAACCACAGCAAACAACAACAACAACAACAACAACAACAACAACAACAACAACAACAACAACAACAACAACAACAACAACAACAACAACAACAACCAGCAACAACAACAACAACAACAACAACAACAACAACAACAACAACCAACAACCAACAACAACAACAACAACAACAACAACAACAACAACAACAACAACAACAACAACAACAACAACAACAACAACAACAACAACACAACCAACAACAACAACAAACAACAACAACAACAACAACAACAACAACACAACAACAACAACAACAACAACAACAACAACAACAACAACCCCTTAAAACTGGCCTTCATCTTTAGCATCGCGGAAAGTAAAGTTCCTCCCTCCTCCCCCTTTCACTGGGGGAGGGTAACAGTTCTCTCCTCACTGACAAGAGAGACCACAATGGCACTCACTAACCCCAGTTTTATGTCTCGTGATGTCAACAGAGAGGCGCGTCTTTACTCTGCCAAGTCCACCCATCTCCTCCAACAACCACTTAACACGCAGGGGGGGCTTACGAGAGGGGTGGTATACAATGTCAATGGTATGGATTATCACACCGGAAGAGTATCAATCATGAGGTACAAGACCTACACAAGGGGACTACCCACAAGACCTACCACACACACACAGGGGGACTACCACAAGACCTACCTACCACAAGGGGACTACCCACAAGACCTACCACAAGGGCTACAGACCTACCACACACACACACAGGGGGGGATACTACAAGACCTATCACAAGGGGACTACCCACAAGACCTACCACACACACACAGGGGGGACTACCACAAGACCTACCACAAGGGGACTACCCACAAGACCTACACACAGGGGACTACCACAAGACCTACCACAAATAGGGGATACAGACCAACCACACACACAGGGGGACTACCACCTACAAGGGATACCTAACTACACACAGGGGGCTGGGGGGACTACCACAAGACCTACCACACACACACAAGGGGATAGTACCACAGTCAGTCTCACAAAGGCCAGGGCAGAGTTTACAACATTTAGCTAAGTGATGGGGGTTGCAAATATAAGCCTGTTGGGGGGCCTAAACTTCCTTCTCTCTCAGCTACCACTATCACCACCACAACCACAATTATCACCACTACCACCACCACAACTACCATCACCACTAACAATACCCCCGCTTCCACTACCACCACCACCTCTCCTAAATAGTCCACCGCGCTCTATACTATTCTGTCCAATCCAGATTATTTTCATTATACCCGCTATCTATGTCTGTCTCTCTGTCTGTCTGTCAATGAACTGCACCGTAACCCGACAATAATCCGTTACTACTCTGGGATATTCATAAGGGAAGATTTGGTTCATTTCTAAATCTTCAAAATATTTAGAATAGTCACCAAGGATAAATATATATTCTGTTTGTATACATAGGCAGATAGTACACACACACACACACACACACACACACACACACACACACACACACACACACACTAACAAAACCGTGTGGAACTTTAGTAACCCAACCTAACCAAACCCAACCCAACCTAACCCAACCCAACCCAACCTAACCCAACCCAACCCAACCTAACCCAACCTAACCCAACCAAACCCAACCCAACCTAACCTAACCAAACCTAACCCAAACTCCTCAATGCTGTCTTGTGGTCGTCAAGGCTATTACTAGAACTTCAACAACCAAGGTCTTTAACCACGTAACAAGGAGAGTAATTAACTAGACCATTAACTAATAGAAATCATAAGAGATGGAACTAAATGGCTGTAACTCTTAACACACTACAAACACCATCTTGAAAACGCTAACAAGTACAACAAATAAATTAAAAAAAAAATCGTGGATTTTTCGTATGTAAATTAGACAAAAACTTACAAATACAGTGTTTTTGTTTATGATATTAATAATAAAATCCTTAATGAGCAAAAAAAAAAAAAAGTTCTAAATTTGCGATCGTAAACTTTTTCAAAAACAACTACAACAACTACTACGACAATAACAACAACAACAACTACTAATACTACAATAACAAAAACAACAACAAATTAAAAATCAACTACAAAAACAACTACAACCACGTCCACAACAACCACCACCACCAACAACAACAACAACAACAAGGACAATCAAGGGACGAGAGATGAGTATTACTATATTTATTACCTGTGTTTACCTTCCCCGTGTCGGCCAGGTGTACCGAGGTGGTTAAATAATATGTGTCCGGATACTTTCCTACTGAGACACCTTCTACCACCAGGTGTGTATTGGTGATGGAGAGAGAGAGAGAGAGAGAGAGAGAGAGAGAGAGAGAAAAGGGGAACAGGGAAAGAGACAGACAGACAGACAGAAAAAGAGCGAATGAGAGATTGAGAACTAAAGAAAAAAAGAGAAAGGGGAAAAACGAAAGAAAAGAGAGAGAGAGAGAGAGAGAGAGAGAGAGAGAAAAGGGGAACAGGGAAAAGAGAGACAAGATGCAGACTGACAGAAAAGAGCGAATGAGAGATTGAGAACTAAAGAAAAAAAGAGAAAGGGAAAAACGAAGAAAAGAGAGAGAGAGAGAGAGAGAGAGAGAGGAGAGAGAGAGAGAGACTGGAAGAACACATATAACAAGAGACGATGAGTGAGAGCAGGTGTTATAGTGAACAAGACGGGACATAACATCTGCAGAAGAGGTCCCCGCTGCTGCCCTCGACGACGTCGTGGGTGTACAGCATATATAGCCTGGTGGAGCTGAGAGGGTCACCCCACCTCCCCAGCCCCCCACCACCAGGCCCCTAAGTGCCAGCGGAGGAGAGCCACATGTGTGCTTCCCCAGGTTCTTCTACAGATGTCCCGCTATCAGTGCTTTTACAGGTGATGCGACACGTGCTTCCTTAATCAGTAGAAAACACAGGTGTACAGTGCCAGGTGTTGCTTCAGGTGTACAGTGCCAGGTGTTGTTACAGGTGTACAGTGCCAGGTGTTGCTACAGGTGTACAGTGCCAGGTGTTGCTACGGATGTACAGTGCCAGGTGTTGCTACAGGTATACAATGCCAGGTGTTGCTACAGGTGTACAGTGCCACATGAACAGTATCAACACACCTTACCTATTATAATGTACACTGTTGATGATTAAACCTACATCTTATTATTTTGTTGATTCTCTCTTTATTAATTTTATTTACATTTTATTAACTGTTTTTTTTTTTTTTGCTATTATTTTTGTTGAGTCATTATCGACATAGCTACGCTGATTTTGTCTTTGTTGTTACTTTACTGAATTAATGTCTTTGTGTCTGTGTTTGTTGCTGTTTTTATTACTGTTTTATTACTTTTATTTGTGTTTTTGTTGACTTCGTTCTTTGTAAAAAATAAGCAATAGCGTTTCTCTTGTTTTGGTTACGTTCAGGAGTGTTAATTTTACTATTATTTTCGTCTTTTGTTAATTTTCACGTATTGTGGCTATTCACTGTTGAGTCTTTGGCTATTTTTGTATCACTACTTGCTCCTTTTGATACGTAGCTGCTACCGTTGTTGATGATTGCTGCTACCGTTGCTACTTTTAAGGACTGTTGCTACCGTTAAAGACCGTTGCTACCGTTAGCGACTCTTGCTACCATTAAAAACTGTTGTACAGGTTAACGACTGTTGCTACCGTTAACGACTGTTGCTATCGTTAACGACTGTTGCTACCGTAAAAGACCGTTGACTTCTGTTAAAGACTGTTGCTACCGTTAACGACCCTGCTACCGTTAAAGACCGTTGCTACCATTAATGACTGTTGTTACCGTTGTTACTGTTGCTACCATTAAAGACTGTTGCTACCGTTAACGACTCTGCTACCGTTAAAGACCGTTGGTACCGTTAAAGACCGTTGATACCGTTAATGGCTGTTGTTACCGTTGTTACTGTTGCTACCTCTTCTGCAGTTGCCACTCCTGCAGCTATTCCTGATGCCAACAAGTGTGTGTGTGTGTGTGTGTGTGTGTGTGTGTGCAATTAGGATTGAAGTCATATTTAATTAAGTAGTTGGTGACGTGTTAGCAGGATAAGTTTATGTACACGAGAGCTATAATGAACGTCTGTCTGTCTGTCTGTTTATCTATTTCCTTTATTCATATCATACGGCTCTCTCTCTCTCTCCGTGTATTATGGAGTGGAATGATGGTGGTGGTAATGTTGTCTCTCTCCCCTTCCTCTTCCTTACCTATCTCCTTCAATCATTCTTCCTTCCCTCTCCTTCCTCCCTTCTTCCCTCCCTCACTGTACATTATGGATTTGAAAGCTGATGGTAATGTTTCTCTCTCTTGTCTATCTATCACATTCATCTCTCCATCTGTCTCTACCTCCTCCTCCCTCCTCCTGCTGTTCCCTTAAAAAAAAAACAAAAAACACAAATACCTTTTTTTTTTATCCAAACAAAACTGTATTATCCCCGTACTTCGGTTCCTATGGCAGCGTCCCTCTCATATTGCTTATTACGGCCGCCCGTTGCATACATTGCATACCAACGAGATGCAACAGAGGGGAGCGAGGGTGGCCTTGTAATATGACCGAAACCCAATAATGGGGTAGAGGAAATTGCGTTGAAAACTGAAACATCCCGAGCTAGCCTCACCCTCCCCCCCCTTCCTCCCTTCCTTCCCTTCCATTTCCCCTTTCCTCCGGTGTGAGAGAGAGAGAGAGAGAGAGAGAGAGAGAGAGAGAGAGAGAGAGAGAGAGAGAGAGACACACTACCACCATGACCATAAAGTAACACTCATGGGAAAGGACTTAGAACTTGAGGCCCTTAGGTTGATCAGGAAGATAATTTGTCAACATTAAGAGAGAGAGAGAGAGTGAGACTGATTAGTTCCTGTGTGACAATAGCGGCGTGAATGTGGGGGTGGGAAGGGTGAATGTGGGGGGGTGGGAGGCGTGAATGTTGACCATGAGAAGCAACAAATGTAATCTCTGTTTCCACCAGCACCATTAGCCCGTCTGGGAGTACGTCATGTAAGTTGTAATCAAGTCAATTTCGCCACAGACACAGTACAGGGTGTTGCAACGGCTGACTAGTGGGTGTAGAGGTGTGAGGTGGGTGGGGTGGGTGGAGGAGGGTGGGTGGGTGGGAAGGGAAGAGGGATATAAGCAGAGAGAGGAGGAGGAGAGAGGGAGAGAGAGAAATAGTAGGAAAGGCAGCAGAAGGGGGAGAGGCCAGGTAACACATACGTGGTTTCCCCAATTACGCAGCAGCAAGTTACGGGCAGGTGAGTAGCGCTAACTGACCACACACACACACCTACGCAGGTAATTAACGCTCATATGGGGTCATACCTTCCCTGTTGTGGTCTTTATTAGTTTATGTCAACAGAACAAACGGGATATTAGCTCAGGTTAATCTCTGTTATATTGGAATTTGTTATTATTATTCAGCGTGTAGGGATCATTGTCTCTCTGTCTCTCACCACACCACCACATCACATCACCATAACACACACCACCACATCACACACCATCACATCACCATAACACCACATCACCACCACCACACCGCCAACAGGCAGATAAACGCACTGCGGCAAATTCACCATCTGGACTACTACTGTTTTTTGCCTGACTGTTGAGTACAAGTGGTGGTAATTGTTTTGTTGATGAATATTATGGTAATTTTTGGACTGGTTGTGAGTGGTGACTGTTGAGTGGTGATTGAGATGAGTGGTGACTGTTGAGTGGTGATTTGAGTGGTGATTGTGCTGAGTGGTGACTGTTGAGTGGTGACTTGAGTGGTGATTGTGCTGAGTGGTGACTGTTGAGTGGTGACTGTTGAGTGGTGATTGAGTTGAGTGGTGACTGTTGAGTGGTGAGTTGAGTGGTGATTGTGCTGAGTGGTGATTGTGCTGAGTGGTGAGTTGAGTGGTGATTGTGCTGAGTAGTGACTGTTGAGTGGTGAATTGAGTGGTGATTATTTTGAGTACTGACTGGTTTGATTAAGGACTGTTGAGCTTTTGAACTGTTCTGAGTGGATGAGTGAAACAGTGCTGCACATCTCCCGACTCAAAAAAAAAAAAAAAAAAAAAAATTCACTCATGAAAAATTTATCGAGGAAATGTCAAGAAGAGCGACAATAGATCTTAGGAGATGAATCACTTGTTAACAAAGGAGGGCCTCGTTAATCACGCTAATGATGTCATTACCTGGACACTTTTTATTTTGGGGAAGGATTTTTGGGGGCGTTTTGGGGAGAGGATTTTGAGCGGGGTTTTCTGGTAGGATTTATGGCGGTTTTTGGTTGGATTTGGGCGGTTTTTTTAGGCCGGAATTTAGTTGGTTTTAAGTGGGGTTACACCTACACCCACCACCTACATCCACCACCTACACCCACCACCCACACCCACCACCACACCCACACCCACCACCCACACCCACCACCTACACCCACCACCTCCACCCACCACCTTCACCCACCACCTACACCACATTATACATGAAGCCTTCGGTAATAAGACCCCCTTCATGCCCGGCACTCCACTTGACCACCTTCACCCCGTCAACTGTAACGTAAGGTACACGTTTATAACTGGGTGCATTGAGAGCGCCACGGGATCGAACTAATGACCCTCGAAACAGGAGACGAGTGTTGCCACTTGACCACCGCAACCCTCCTTAGGCCTAAAAAAAATGAAAAATGCAACTCCTTAGGCCTAAAAAAATGAAAAATGCAACTCCTTAGGCCTAAAAAATTTAAACTTCGTCGGCTACTGAATTAAGTTAGTAGACTCTCTCCATTAAAAAAAAAACATACTGATTATGGAAGAAATTGTTATGTTTTTGTGAGTAAACCTTTCTCCTCAAATACCTGGACAGACGGACAGGTAACTATTTTAAGTCACAACCGCTCGTTTCCATGGTGACGGTGAAGAGCGAGTGGCTGGATAGAATAAAAATACGAGTCTTTACATTATTTTGACGCCATTTTAACCGTTCTGTGTGTGTGTGTGTGTGTGTGTGTGTGTGTGTGTGTGTGTGTGTGTGTGTGTCAGTAAATCATAAGAAATCATAAATCTCTCCAAATCTTCGCCCATATTAGTGTTCGGTGCGGTGTTGCACGTGACAAACCACATCCTCATTACGACTGCAATCTATTACCGCTGCGGTTAGGCTGTGCTGCACTTTCTCTAAACACGCCGGCGGGGGGTCCTCGGGGTTATATATCAGTGTTTGCGAGTATCAGGGACGAGTATCAGGGAAGAGTATCAGGGAAGAGACTCTCCTCACCATAGCAGAGTACACCCTCGTTGTTCAAGCCATCCACTAAGCACTCTGTGGCGACAACATAAGTTAATTATTTAATCCTAATTACTACACTAATTACAGTACATCTAATGATATCTAATCATGGGAATCATACCGAGAAGGTTAATGTGATGTAGTGGTGTTAGTATGGTGTAGGAGGAGTGATAGTGGTGTTAGTATGGTGCAGGAGGAGTGATAGTGGTGTTAGTATGGTGCAGGAGGAGAGATAGTGGTGTTAGTATGGTGCAGGAGGAGTGATAGTGGAAGTAGTATGGTGCAGGAGGAGAGATAGTGGTGTTAGTATGGTGCAGGAGGAGGATAGGTGTTAGTATGGTGGTGGAGGAGAGAGATAGTGGTGTTAGTATGGTAGGAGTGGTGTTAGTATGGCAGGAGGAGTGATAGGTGTTAGTATGGTGCAGGAGGAGAGATAGTGGTGTTAGTATGGTGCAGGAGGAGGATAGTGGTGTTAGTATGGTGCAGGAGGAGAGATAGTGGTGTTAGTATGGTGCAGGAGGAGTGATAGTGGTGTTAGTATGGTGCAGGAGGAGGATAGTGGTGTTAGTATGGTGCAGGAGGAGGATAGTGGTGTTAGTATGGTGCAGGGAGGAGATAGTGGTGTTAGTATGGTGCAGGAGGAGGATAGTGGTGTTAGTATGGTGCAGGAGGAGTGATAGTGGTGTTAGTATGGTGCAGGAGGGTGATAGTGGTGTTAGTATGGTGCAGGAGGAGAGATAGGTGTTAGTATGGTGCAGGAGGGGATAGTGGTGTTAGTATGGTGCAGGAGGAGTGATAGTGGTGTTAGTATGGCAGGAGGAGGATAGTGGTGTTAGTATGGTGCAGGAGGAGGATAGTGGTGTTAGTATGGTGCAGGAGGAGTGATAGTGGTGTTAGTATGGTGCAGGAGGAGTGATAGTGGTGTTAGTATGGCAGGAGGAGAGATAGTGGTGTTAGTATGGCAGGAGGAGGAGTGGTGTTAGTATGGTGCAGGAGGAGGTGATAGTGGTGTTAGTATGGTGCAGGAGGAGTGATAGTGGTGTTAGTATGGTGCAGGAGGAGTGATAGTGGTGTTAGTATGGTGCAGGAGGAGTGATAGTGGTGTTAGTATGGTGCAGGAGGAGATAGTGGTGTTAGTATGGTGCAGGAGGAGTGATAGTGGTGTTAGTATGGTGCAGGAGGAGTGATAGTGGTGTTAGTATGGTGCAGGAGGAGTGATAGTGGTGTTAGTATGGTGCAGGAGGAGATAGTGGTAGTATGGTGCAGGAGGAGTGATAGTGGTGTTAGTATGGTGTAGGAGGAGGATAGTGGTGTTAGTATGGCAGGAGGAGTGATAGTGGTGTTAGTATGGTGCAGGAGTGATAGTGGTGTTAGTATGGTGCAGGAGGAGAGATAGTGGTGTTAGTATGGCAGGAGGAGGATAGTGGTGTTAGTATGGTGCAGGAGGAGAGATAGTGGTGTTAGTATGGTGCAGGAGGAGTGATAGTGGTGTTAGTATGGTGCAGGAGGAGAGATAGTGGTGTTAGTATGGTGCAGGAGGAGGATAGTGGTGTTAGTATGGTGCAGGAGGAGTGATAGTGGTGTTAGTATGGTGCAGGAGGAGATAGTGGTGTTAGTATGGTGCAGGAGGAGAGATTTATTGGAACACGATGTTTATGGACGTAAACAATCACCACCACCACACTCCATACCACATCACCACCACCACCACACCCAACCACCACCACCTACCACCACCCTCCTACCACCACCTACACCACCACCACACTCCTACCATACCACCACCACCACCACCACACTAAAAAATTTCTCATATAAATTACGACTGTGTTGCACTGTTGAGAAGTTGGCTTTCAGGGAGACATATTAACATGTAGTTACTAGCGGACGAGAGAGGCGAAGATCATCGTCCTCAAAGGGTTAGATCATCGTCCTCAAAGGGTTAGATCATCGTACTCAAAGGGTTAGATCATCGTCCTCAAAGGGTTAGATCATCGTCCTCAAAGGGTTAGATCATCGTCCTCAAAGGGTTAGATCATCGTCCTCAAAGGGTTAGGATCATCGTCCTCAAAGGGTTAGATCATCGTCCTCGTTGGTTAGATCATCGTCCTCAAAGGGTTAGATCATCGTCCCTTGCTGGTAGATCATCGTCCTCAAAGGGTTTAGATCATCGTCCTCAGGGTTAAACCATCCTAGAGCGGCTAACCTCCCACATCTTTTCCGCAGGCAAAACACCCACAGGAAAATAGAGAAATCCTACCATCACACTCAAAACATCACACACACGCAAACAACCTCCTCTCCAGCACCCAACACAGAAATAAACCTCCCTCCTCCCTCACTCTCCAACACACACACACGCAAAACAACCCTCCTCTCTCCAGCACCCAACACACGCAAAATAAACCCTCCCTCCCTCCCTCCCTCACTCTCCAACACACACACACACACGCAAAACAACCCTCCTCTCTCCAGCACCCAACACACGCAAAACAGAACGAGGCTACAGACATAACACACAGACAGGTAGAAAGCGTCAAGAACAATCGTGGAAATTCGTCACTTTTTCCCCCATAACAAAACAAGTTGATTTACCTGACGACTTTCTACTATGATAATGTAATGACCCAGGTGTGGCAGCAAGACGGGCTGACAGACGGACGGACGGACAGGAAGACGTAAAAACGGACGGGGAGTGACGGGATTAAGGAACGGACAGATAAACAGACGGAAGAGACGGGAAAGAAATAACAAAGGGGAGGATAGAATAATATTTCCTTTATTACTCATCGTATTGAAAGAGTGAGGTGGCCGACTTACACACACACACACACACACACAAACAACAACAAAACACAAAACACACACACACACACACACACACACACACACACACACACACACACACACACACACACACACACACACACACACGTCGATCCTCAAAAATGAAAATAAGAAAATAATGCAAGTAAATAACATTCCCTTGACTATATATATAAACACATATATATCAATCCACATATATATAACGAGTGAATAAAAACACATACATATACATCCACATATACAACTACAACCACTATATGTATAACGACGATATATTACGCCCAATATACAGGTAATATCCCCATAACACCTGGCGTAATTTGCGTAATAAATCACCTAAAAGAAGATCTATGAAATATATTTAGGGTGTGGTGGGGGGGGGTGGGGTGGAGGGGTGGGGTGGGGTGGGGTGGGGTGGAGGGTGGGGTGGGGAGGTGGGTGGGTGGGGTGGGGTGGGTGGGGTGAGGGTGGGGTGGGGTGGGGTGGAGGGTGGGGTGGGGTGAGGGTGGGTGGGGGTGGGTGGGGTGGGTGAGGGTGGGTGGGTGGGGTGAGGGTGGGTGGGGTGGGTGGGGTGGGGGTGGGGGAGGGTGGGGTGAGGGTGGGGTGGGTGTGAGGGTGGAGAAGAGTGTGTGATATACTGCATTACGACTGACTCAGGTAAGAATGATTTACTGAGGAGAGGGAGAGAAGAGGGGGAGGAGGGGGAGGAGAGGCAGGGAGGGAGGGGAGGGAGAGGGACGAGGGAGAGAGGGAGAACAGACCTGAGTTAATTACGAAGTTATCAAGGCGAGTCGTTAAGTATCGAGCTATTAACTCATATAAATAGTTTCAGAGCTATTGAGGCGCGTAGTTAATGACGGAGTTAACGTATGAGTAGTTAGCAATGTTATGTAGTTAGATATCTTTAAGGTACTTAATTAATCACCAGGTGAAATATGCTAGGTGTGTGGGGTGCTAATCTACAGGTGATCAGTATATTCTTGAAGTTTGTACACAACGCACTGCTACACACTCTTCTCTCACCTGTGTTCACATCGTTTCATCACACACCTGTAGCCAGGGAAAATCACATACTTAAAGATAATTGAACGTACAGTGTGTGTGTGTGTGTGTGTGTGTGTGTGTGTGTGTGTGTGTGTGTGTGTATGTATGTGTATGTGTGTATGTGTGTATGTGTGTGTGTGTGTGTGTGTGTGTGTGTGTGTGTGTGTGTGTAAGAGTGACGCCATCCAGTTCACTGACTACCGTCACTACCGTCACTACAAGGCCTAACACCAACACCTATTTTACACGTCTAGGACCACCCAGCCTAGCGCCTTATACTGCTCCTTGTGTTAAGTCTCGGGCGTGTCGGTCTGTTGTCGGTCTGTGTCGGTCGGTGTCGGTCTGTTGTCGGTCTGATGTCGGTCTGTGTCGGTCTGATGTCGGTCGGTTCGGTCTGTTGTTGGTCTGTGTCGGTCGGTGTCGGTCGGAGTCGGTCTGTGTCGGTCTGTGTCTGTGTCGATTAGATCACCTAAATATTTAACACCCCAGCTCTATCTCCCCAACCTTTAACCATTAACTCCATACTGCCCATTAACCCTTACCCCCTTAACGAGCATCACCAAGGCTCGCTCACTAAAAAATATCACCATTCGCAAATAACGTAAGAGTTTGTGACCAATGAAATCCCAGGCAACACGAGGACTTAATGGTGGCGAACACATTGTTAGAGGAAGGGTGGAGGGTGGGAAGGGGTGAGGGGTGGGAAGGGGTGGAGGGTGGGGAAGGGGTGGAGGGTGGGAAGGTGGAGGGTGGGAAGGGGTGGAGGGTGGGAAGGGGTGGAGGGTGGGAAGGGGTGGAGGGTGGGAAGGGGTGGAGGGTGGGAAGGGGTGGAGGGTAAGGGGTGGAGGGTGGGAAGGGGTGGGAGGGTGGAAGGGTGGAGGAAGGGGTGAGAGGGAAGGGGGTGGAGGGTGGGGAAGGGGTGGAGGGTGGAAGGGGTGGAGAGGGAAGGGTGGAGGGTGGGAAGGGGTGGAGGGTGGGAAGGGGTGGAGGGTGGAAGGGGTGGAGGGTGGGAAGGGGTGGAGAGGGAAGGGGTGGAGAGGGAAGGGGTGGAGGGTGGGAAGGGGTGGAGAGGGAAGGGGTGGAGGAGGGAAGGGGTGGAGGAGTGGAAGGGGTGGAGGGTGGGAAGGGGTGGAGGGTGGGAAGGGGTTAGGAGGGAAGGGGTGGAGAGGGAAGGGGTGGAGGGTGGGAAGGGGTTTAGAGGGAAGGTGGAGAGTGGGAAGGGGTGGAGAGGGGAAGGGGTGGAGGGAAGGGGTGGAGAGTGGGAAGGGGTGGAGGGTGGGAAGAGGTGGAGGGTGGAAGGGGTTTAGGAGGGAAGGGGTTTAGAGGGAAGGGGTGGAGAGGGAAGGTGGAGAGGGAAGGGGTGGAGAGGGAAGGGGTGGAGAGGGAAGGGGTGGAGAGAGGGAAGGGGTGGAGGGTGGGAAGGGGTGGAGGGTGGAAGGGGTGGAGGGTGGGAAGGTGGAGAGGGAAGGGGTGGAGAGGGAAGGGGTGGAGGGTGGGAAGGGGTGGAGGGTGGGGAAGGGGTTTGGGAAGGGGTGGAGAGGGGAAGGGGTGGAGAGTGGGAAGGTGGAGAGGGAAGGGGTTTGTAACGATGGGGTGTGCTAGGGTGTGTTTGTGTGTGTGAGGGGTAACTAGAAAGGGTGTGAGGGGTAACTAGAAAGGGTGGAGGGGTAACAGAAAGGTGTGAGGACCAGAAAGGGTGTGAGGGGAAACAGAAAGGGTGTGAGGGTAACAGAAAGGGTGTGTGAGGGGTTAACTAGAAAGGGTGTGAGGGGTAACTAGAAAGGGTGTGAGGGGAACTAGAAGGGTGTGAGGGGTAACTAGAAAGGGGTGTGAGGGGTAACTAGAAAGGGTGTGTGAGGGTAACTAGGAAGTGTGAGGGTAACTAGAAAGGGTGTGTGAGGGGTAACTAGAAAGGGTGTGAGGGGTAACTAGAAAGGGTGTGAGGGTTAACTCAGAAAGGGTGTGAGGGGTAACTAGAAAGGGTGTGAGGGGTTAACTAGAAAGGGTGTGAGGGGTAACTAGAAAGGGTGTGAGGGGTAACTAGAAAAGGGTGTGAGGGGTAACTAGAAAGGGTGTGAGGGGTAACTAGAAAGGGTGTGAGGGGTGTTTCTGGGGTACTCTGGGGTAACGAGGACTTGACGCACACTCAGTAACACCTGCGGCGTCATAATAAGAGGCGATTGACAAGTGAAAAGAGGGGGAGAGGCTTAATGAATTCAACTCTCCCACTCGTCCTGTTTGGGTTTAATAACTGGGTGAGGGTGAGAGGGCGGTGGAGTGGGACTGTGTGAGTGGGAGGGGAGAGAGGGAGAGAGGAACAAAAGAGAGGGAGAGAGAGAGAGAGAGAGAAGGAAGTAGTAATTGTAGAGAAGGAAGGAAAAATGGGAGGGGAAGATAGGAATAAATGAGAAAGGGAAGGAAGGAAGGAAGGAAGGAAGGAAGGAAGGAAGGAAGGACACAATAAACTAAACAAATAAACCTTTAAATACCCCTTAAATAGAACACAATACATAATTTTTTCTCCACCACTTGATTTATGTTGTATTCATCCTGTCTCCACTGTGATCTAAGAGGAGCCCCATTCCCCTTCCTTAACCCCCTTTCCTCTAGTTCTTCTCCCTCTGTCCCATTCCCTGTAGTTACCTTCCCTCTGTCCCATTCCCTCTAGTTCCTCTTCTCCCCTGTCCCATTCCCTAGTTCCTTCCCCTGTCTCCCTTCCCCTAGTTCCTCTTCCCCTCTGTCCCATTCCCTGTAGTTCCTCTTCCCCTCTGTCTCCTTCCCTGTAGTTCCTCTTCCCCTGTCCCCTTCCCTCTAGTTCCTCTTCCCCTGTCCCATTCCCTGTAGTTCCTTCCCCTCTGCTCCCTCCATCTAGTTCCCCTTTCCCAACCTATCACTTCAACCCCTTCCTCCTTCCCCAACCCATTCCTCCTCATCAAGCCCTATCTCCTCAGCTAACCTCCCATAACCCTTCTCTCCCTCATCCCCGAGTTCTCCCTCCCAGCACCCCCACCCTTCCCCAACCTTCACCCCTTCCCTCATCCATCTCACCCCCATCAACCCCCATGGAGAGATATCAGGACATCGAACTACAAGAACAGCAACCAAGAATAATTTCGAACATAAAAAGAGGACACCAAAACACACCCCTTCAGGTAGGTCTTCGTCGGTGTAGTCTTCAGGATCTGCAACTAACGAGAACCAACACTCGAGCCTCAAGGGACAGGTGGAGTCATTTCAGAGTGGGTTTATGGTGTATCAAGAGAACGATTGCCAGTACTTCTCAAGCTGCCTTTCACCATATACTGTACCTTGTTAGTTGTGGTTAGGTGGTGGTCGACGGGGGCGTGTGTGTGTTTTTTTTGCTGTGGTGAGAACGGAGAGAGAGAGAGACCCCGCCCTTCCAATTCCTCTCCCTTTGTGGTGTGGTGTAGTGCCTCTCTCTGAGCTGAAGTAACACCTGATAGTGAAGCAATAGCTGACTTAAATCTACTTTCTCTACTTTTAAACCACTTTGGTGTAGAAAATATTTAACAACAAGTAAACAGTTAAGAACACGTACTTATACACGATTGATATCCCCTTCAAGACCGGAAATTCAGTTCACGTCTTGGTCCTGTCGTACAATTTAAACAGCACTAACAGCATAATCACCTATAACAATAATATAATTTTATCGTCGACAGTTTGGGAAATTTATTGCCCCGATGACATGAGTGTTGTGATATTATTACCAATCTAATAGAGACATGGAACTATTTCAGCCGGTAGTAGTAGGGATGAGGGGTGGTAGTAGGGATGAGGGGTGGTAATAGGGATGAGGGGTGGTAGTAGGGATGAGGGGTGGTAGTAGGGATGAGGGGTGGTAGTAGGGATGAGGGGTGGTAGTAGGGATGAGGGGTGGTAGTAGGGATGAGGGTGGTAGAGGGATGAGGGGTGGTAGTAGGGATGAGGGTGGTAGTAGGGATGAGGGGTGGTAGTAGGGATGGAGGGGTGGTAGTAGGGATGAGGGGTAGGGATGAGGGGTGGTAGGGATGAGGGTAGTAGGGATGAGGGGTAGTAGGGATGAGGGTGGTAGTAGGGATGAGGGGAGAGGGGATGAGGGGTGGTAGTAGGGATGAGGGTGGTAGTAGGGATGAGGGGTGAGAAGTAGGGATGAGGGGTGGTAGTAGGGATGAGGGGTGGTAGTAGGATGAGGGTGGTGAGTAGGGATGAGGGGTGGTAGTAGGGATGAGGGGTGGTAGTAGTAGGGAATGAGGGGTGGTAGTAGGGATGAGGGGTGGTAGTAGGGATGAGGGGTGGTAGTAGGGATGGGGGGTGGTAGTAGGGATGAGGGGTGGTAGTAGGGGATGGGGGTGGTAGTAGGGATGAGGGGTGGTAGTAGGGATGAGGTGGTAGTAGGGATGAGGGAGGTAGTAGGGATGAGGGTGGTAGTAGGGATGGGGGTGAGTATGGGAGTAGGGATGAGGGTGGTAAGGATGAGGGGTGGTAGTAGGGATGAGGGCGGTAGTAGGGATGAGGGTTAGCCAGTCCTAGTCGACACACTACCGGAAGTCAGCAGGACGCTTGTGTGAAGTATGGAGTCACGCTCTGATCAGGCAATCTCCTTTACTCCTGAACGCGTGTGTTAGTGTTCTTCCTAACTTAGCTCTCACAAATTTACTGTTCATACTCACAAACTTTCAAAACTCATAAATTGTTCAAGTAACTTTTATTGTCTTCCTGCAACCCCCCCCACCCCCACTATGTAACTGACGGTGTGAGGGTCTCCACTATACACTATATACCAAGAAAACTCAGAGCTTAATCCATCTTGGAAAAATCGGCGGCCATCTTGAAAACTCAGAGCGACCATCTTGGAAAACTCAAGCGACCATCTTGGAAAATTCAGAGCGACCATCTGGAAAACTCAGAGCGACCATCTTGGAAAACTCAGAGCGACCATCTTGGAAAACTCTTAGAGCGACCATCTTGGAAAACTCAGAGCGACCATCTTGGAAAACTCAGGGCGGCCATCTCGGGTTTTTATAGGAGGGATAAGATGAACACCTGTCACACAAGATTTCTGATGATAGTAATGTCTGAATAAACATGACGAGAACAGGTGGGCAGTCATACGTGAGTCACCGTCCTTGGGGGAACACTTTCAGGGTGAACAACTCTAGGATGAACAATTTCAAGACAAACACTTCAAAACAAACACTTCAAGACGAACAAACACTCAAACAAACACTTCAAGACGAACAAACACTTCAAGACGAACAAACACTTCAAGACGAACAAACACCCAAGACGAACAAACACTTCAAAACAAACACTTCACAGAAAACGCTTCAAAACAAACACCAAACAAACAAAACAAATACTTCAAAACAAACACCAAGACGAACAAACCTCAAGACGAACAAACACTTCAAAACAAACACTTCACACGAAAAAGCTTCAAAACAACCCCAAAACAAACACTTCAAAACAAATTTCAAAACAAACACTTCAAGACGAACAAACACTTCAAGACGAACAAACACTTCAAAACAAACACTTCACACGAAAAAACGCTTCAAAACAAACACTTCAAAACAAACACTTCAAAACAAATACTTCAAAACAAACACTTCAAGACGAACAAACACTTCAAAACAAACAAACACATCCACCAAATTTCATACATATCTCTATAACAACTTAACTACCCATTATACCTCCAGTCAGTAACTATCCTCAAGTACACGATACCTTAATAAGAGACCAAATGAGAACTTTTATCTGGCATCACGGTGTTGTAGAAGGAGTATGTAGTATATAGTCACTAACCTAACCTAACCTAACCAACCTAACCTAACTAACCTAACCTAACCTAACCTAACCTAACCAACCTAACCTAACCTAACACCACACCACACTGACTGACTGGACTTTCCCTTAAAAAAAATCTTCATGACAGGATGACAACACGGGACACACGCTGGCCACGTCTTTAACAATAGTCACCTGGTAATTATCCCTACCTAACCACACCTGATGATGGGAACCTCCATTAACCGCACGGGTGGGGAAGGGGGGTGGGTGGGGTCACGACAATCTAATATCGCCTTCATTACGTCGTCAGTAATGGTGGGTTTGGCGGCCCTTACTAGTGAAGGTTTCTACGCCCACCCGCCCACTCCTCCATCACTTCCCTACCTCCCAATATTTCCCTCAATCTCTCCCTATCTCCTTCCCCTTACTTCCTCCCCCTCCTCCTCCCTCCCACCATCCATCTTCTCACCACGAGGCCCATTCACTACAAAGAAGGGAGAAGCAGGAGAAATTTCCCCCTGACGAAGAACACCGCGGAGAAAGTCGATGTAGTGAATATGAAAACAAAGGGAACATCAACGTCACAATGCAAGGTAACAGCCATTCCAGGTGAGTACAGGTGTCACTAATTAAACGCCACAATGCAAGGTAAGAGCCATTCCAGGTGAGTACAAGTGTCACTAATTAAACGGCATAATGGAGGGTAGGAAGTGTCGTGTCAAATAAATATCCAAACAGGTGGCATCACTTAAACGGCATGGCACTGTAGATGGAGCAACTTGATGAGAGCCCAAGACGACACAGGTAAGTAACATTGACCACTGGAATGTATAACGCCGTGGTGAAGGAGGAACATTGACACAATATACAGAGACTCCGTAACATTGACCCCTTCAAGTTGTTTCCTCACTACAGTTTCCTCACTACAGTTTCCTCCCTACAGTTTCCCTCACAACAGTTTCCTCACAACAGTTTCCTCACTACAGTTTCCCTACTACAGTTTCCTCACTACAGTTTCCCTCACGACAGTTTCCTCACGACAGTTTCCTCCCTACAGTTTCCTCACTACAGTTTCCTCCCTACAGTTTCTCCCTACAGTTTCCTCACAACAGTTTCCTCACTACAGTTTCCTCCTACAGTTTCCTCACTACAGTTTCCTCACTACAGTTTCCTCACAACAGTTTCTCACCACAGTTCTCACTACAGTTTCCTCACTACAGTTTCCTCACTACAGTTTCTCACAACAGTTTCACTACAGTTTCTCCCTACAGTTTCCCTCACTACAGTTTCCTCACTGTTTCCTCACTACAGTTTCCTCACAACAGTTTCCTCACTACAGTTTCTCACTACAGTTTCCTCCCCCTACAGTTTCCTCCCTACAGTTTCCCCCTCTACAGTTTCCTCAACAGTTTCCCTCACTACAGTTTCCTCACTACAGTTTCCTCACAACAGTTTCCTCCCTACAGTTTCCTCAACAGTTTCCCTCACAACAGTTTCCTCACTACAGTTTCCTCACTACAGTTTCCTCACAACAGTTTCCCTCACCACAGTTTCCTCCCTACAGTTTCCTCCCTACAGTTTCCCTCTACAGTTTCCTCAACAGTTTCTCTCACTACAGTTTCCCACTACAGTTTCCTCACAACAGTTTCCTCTCCCTACAGTTTCCTCACAACAGTTTCTCACAACAGTTTCCTCACTACAGTTTCCTCACTACAGTTCTCACAACAGTTTCCCCACTACAGTTTCCTCTCTACAGTTTCCTCACTATAGTTTCCTCACTATAGTTTCTCCCTACAGTTTCCTCCCTACAGTTTCCTCACAACAGTTTCCTCACAACAGTTTCCTCACAACAGTTTCCTCCCTACAGTTTCCTCCCAGTTTCCTCCCTACAGTTTCCTCCCTACAGTTTCCTCCCTACAGTTTCCTCCCTACAGTTTCCTCACAACAGTTTCCTCCTCCTCATTCCTCACAACAGTTTCCCTCACTACAGTTTCCTCACTACAGTTTCCTCACAACAGTTTCCTCACTACAGTTTCCTCACAACAGTTTCCTCTCTACAGTTTCCCTCTACAGTTTCCTCCCTACAGTTTCCTCACTACAGTTTCCTCCCTACAGTTTCCTCCCCACAGTTTCCTCCCTACAGTTTCCTCACAACAGTTTCCTCACTACAGTTTCCTCCCTACAGTTTCCTCCCTACAGTTTCCTCCCTACAGTTTCCTCACTACAGTTTCCTCACAACAGTTTCCTCACTACAGTTTCCTCCCTACAGTTTCCTCCCTACAGTTTCCTCCCACAGTTTCTACAACAGCTTCCTCACTACAGTTTCCTCACAACAGTCAGTATAATTAATGAAAAACTTTGTGTCTAAATAAAAAAAAAGTCAAAATATCTAAACTTTTTTTTAAATACTTTCTTCCGTAAATTAAAGTCATGTGCAGAAAACGTATTGAGAATGGGTTAAGGGATCACACACACACACACACACACACACACACACACACACACACACACACACACACACACGCGCACACACGCACACACACACACACACACACACACACACACACACACACACACACACACACACACACACACCGTATGACAAGGTATTAATTATTCAGGTGTTTATAACAATATGAGTCTGCATATAAATTGTTTTGTTTACTTTACACAATGATAACCTGACACACACCCCATGACAAACTGCTGGTCCTGTGATGGTAACGTGAGTAATTGTTTTTGATGCGTGATTTACAAGTCTGTCTGTCTGTCTGTCTGTGTCTGTCTGTCTGTCTGTCTTTCACATAACAAGAGCACTACAGTAGTTTAAAGGGATTTGCTAGTCGTCCAATTAACAGCTGTAGTGTGTAGTAAACATATGACGTCACATTCGTAATTACTGTACATTAGTTATATAATTAATAGGAAACAAAATATTAATATAGTCGTTTAAAGAGATAAATAACAGCGGTGAAAACAACAGCTGACATACAAAGCTTTTATTACAGTTATTGTTGGCTATTATTTAATGAGAGATAAATATTCTTGTAAATATTTATAAGACACCTTAATTATTTAAAGCAACAATTACCTACTAACTTGATATATTTACAATGTATTAACTCCGATTCCTGATGTCAGTATGAATGTTTAGGAGCGAAGTCACACGATACGACAACACAACATCACATACCGTCTAGGAGGGAAGTCACACAACACGACATCACACACCGCTACGACTGCACAGGTGATGGGTGAGTGTGCGGGAGGCTTATAACTCTACCTTTACAACACGGGGGAGAGACAGACAGGTAACACGGCGAAGAGGTTGATGATTCAGGTGGAGGAGTTATGCATTGCCTACAGAGTGTTGAGTGTGTTGGTGGGTGTTGAGTGTGTTGGTGGGTGTTGAGTGTGTTGGTGGGTGTTGAGTGTGTTGGTGGGTTAGTGTTGAGTGTGTTGGTGGGTGTTGAGTATGTTGGTGGGTTAGTGTTGAGTGTGTTGGTGGGTTAGTGCAGAGTGTGTGGGAGTACAGAGGAGCAACACCCGGGCCCTCACCACACTACACCCCGCTGAAGGACAATGCTACGAGACTTCAACTAAACAAGCACGCCGGGAGGGAACACCAGCCCAGTAATAATTTAGTTGTACACCACCCGACTAACTCATTTAGTACGACGCATCATAACTCACAGAGGGCGTAAACAAGGAACACTTTTATTGATAAGTTTTAAATGTTTAGTACGACACGTCATAACTCAACAAACTTTAGTGATTTACAATGAAACATTTCTAAAAATTGTTTGATGGAAGCGGCACATAGACTAGAGGCAAAAAGTTGATGATGAACTATTGTGTTCCATGTATACAGGTGTTGCAAAGGTGGCAATACAAATTGGATAAATCCTTAAAAAGATAATTACTGTAAGAGGAAGAACAATTTTTTATATTTTTTTATATTTCAGAGTTGAATATTGTTAAGGTACAGTCGGCTGCATTTACATGTAGTACAGTGACTGGTGTGTTTTTGTGAGATGTGGCAACTCTGTGTTTGTTTATTTAGCATCCTTAGTTTGGATCCTATTGTGAGGTTCTTCAAGGGTGCCATTCCGGGAGTCTTAATACGATGAAAACAAACACAGCATTGCCACATCTCACAAAAACACACCAGCCACTGTTCCAGGTATAAATGCAAGCGACTGCACATAAAAGTAGCTAATCCTACACCTCGACTGACACCCACAACTCAAGTTTCTCAGCCATAACAAAAACACCCTCGTGAAAACCAACACCTAGGCGTTCAGTGACAGCCATAAATCAGGGGATATGTCTGGCAGCTATAAACAACTTCTTACCAGCCATAAAACTTAGTCTCCTCCCAACCATAAGAGTGTCAGGTTGTGTCAAGGATCAGCTCAGGTGGCCGCCATGTATATGTGAAACTGCATTATCGTTTAGCCCTAAGAGAACGCTATCTCCTCCCCACACACACG
>NW_024727998.1:0-12429 GCF_018991925.1 Homarus americanus | reverse complement strand
AAGGCACCACTTTTAGCAATGTATAGTACAGATTTTTTCACCCAAGTACTGCGATATTCACTTAACTACACTCTCCACTTGCTGCTCCACCACTGCCGGGAAATAATATTTCATTATCACTAAAACAGGTGACAAAAAATAGAATGGGAACAAATAAAAAAGAGACTCGACCCTCGTGGGTTCTTGTGATCGGCTTCCCATCGCCCTTGCGAGGTATGGGATCCCTACAAGATGGCGGCCGCTCACTCGAGCGCCGACAAAGGCTGTTTCGGTTATTAAATTTTCTCTCACAATCGCCACATTACAGAAACTTCATTTTTCAATTCACTACACCCTGGGTACGGGCTATTCACGTAACTGGTGTGTACTATCATCTACAATAGGCGAGAGACAGATCTGGAAAACCAAGTTTCACATTCCGCTATTCGCTTCTCGTAATTCATTCGTCTTGAATATGGAGACAGTATAACACATTACAATTTACACTATTTTCTTTATACTATCTTTATTTTTTTTTACAATTAACTTTGGAGTTTAGAAACGTACAGCTCGCTGAAGTTTCCCCACACTGAACTTTTATAAAGAAACTTCGGATTACCACTTGTTTTCTTGAACAATTGCAACTTATTAAAGCTGTCGTGTTGATTTTACCAATATATCACGATTTATCTTTTAATTTACCATTATAAAACACAGAGGAGAGGATAATTCCTGCTTCATATATTATATTCTCGCTGAATGACAAAGAACTGTTTGTAAGACGCACAGGTTCCCTTTACACTACACTACACTCCACAGAAGAACAGTCTTGTGTATATCTGAGCATCACATACAGTTGTTAAGGACAGCATTACCTCCACCAGTACTGCTCCCTGCACTACATTATTTACTTGCCTTCATATTTTTACTTGGTATTATGTCGCTCATCACTGTGATAGTACTGAATTATGTTCTATAACTTCAAGTGAATAATAAGTTTTCTTGTACATTTTTTTCTTTATTTGAACAGAAGAATTTAATTGGGTAAAAAATTAAGTCCTTTTAGAAAAGCATATCTGGAATTCACAGCGCTCCTTCATCATGACCTTTCTTAGCTGAGAGGGACGAGATGAAGCCATAGAGGACTGGTGGGAGGTACTGTGGCACACAAGCTTCCCCAGAGGTACTGCAGTAGTCGGGCGGCGATGTGCGCGTATTTCATCTACCCAGGGTACTGTTGGAGAGCTGCGTCCTCACTCCCCTAACACTCTTGCGCTTGCCGCGTTTGGTAACTCAGGGTAATCTTGGTGACGTTGCTATCTCACCTTGTTTACACGTCCACTACCCCGTTGTTACTGCTGCTGCTCCTGCCTGCACATGAAGGTAGTAACTAATGTATTACTTCCTTTCTATCCACAATTTATTTCAGCACAGCGAGGGTATATTACAGGATTTCACTGACAGAATTTCTGTTCTGAGCTCAGGTAAACACATAGACGGGTTATTCCTTGTTTATCCATGACTGGGGTACTAGATAAGTTGAGTAATAATCACTTAATATACAGCACTGGACCCCTGGACCCCGGCAGCGACTAGAATAGCAGCAGCGGGCGGGTGTAGTGTCCTTCGGCTTACACCTCTGCACCCTGACATGTTTCGTCATAACACTTCCACGTGCCGTGGTGCAGCTGTGCTCCCAGCCGGAGAGAGGCGATTATCACTATTTTTAGGGAGGATTTGCTTCCCCAACTCGGTACACTGGACTGAATGTTCACCATCGACAAACTTCCGCCGTCAATCCCCGGGGGGGACGCAATGACCTCCGCTTTGTTTACAGTTTCTCAGTGAGGCGGGGACACCTCCTGATGCCTCCAGCACCACACAACACTTCACACCTTCTCGATACATACACCACTTTCATCCGTCAGCTAATCGATATCCGCGGAGTGGTCTGCTGGTTCATGCTAGAGCCACACGCCGCAGCGGATGGCTCGCACTACTGCAAAATCACTGGTTTGTAAGCGCTTGCCTAGTGTGGTACGCCTAGCACGGGCGCCGCCTACTCACCACCACGCACGGTTGTATTATCAAGCAGACAAGCACTGCCTTATCAGCAGGAGGGGAAGCTGATAAGCTCGTTGTCCCCGATGCTGGGTCAAGATGACAGATTTTGTCGTCTTTCGTACCGCCATGAGAGGCATGTGGACCGTGTTGGCTCCCAAGGTGCACTGGCAAGCAAGAGCTGTGCTTGACGTCTGCGTGCACGCTCCTCCCCCTCCTGCCTCTCTTGCAGCGCTCTCTTCTGCCTAATGCGCGCCATGTGCATTTCCGCGCCTGGTCTGCTTGCAATTCCCTCTGTTTCAAATACAAATCATTAAACTATGGGTAGGGGAGGGGTCTACCCATACAAACAGCCAACTATTAATTTGAATCGCTTGTCTGCCTTGCCACTAACTCTCCCCCATCGTGCCTGGCTCACGACTGAGCCACATTTGCTTTATTCATATCGTGCATGGCAGGCTTGCACCAAGTTACTTTAAAACCTTCGATCGTTGGCTCCCGACCTACTGCCAACCGGCATTCGGACATTAACCCAGAATCCCGCACCTCTCACCTTGACTCTCTCATGTCATCAACATATTCTTTACTATTAACACTGTATTGGTAATAAACATATATTTTTATAATGATATTCTTATTTTATTGATCTTTGCACACCGACGAGAGACGGGAAAGATGTGAGGAGTGAGTGAGGGACAGTTGGCCAGAGAGAGGGTTTCTGGGTCACGGAGGGCTTCAGGGTGCCGACGGGAAGGTCTCGCCTCTATACAACAAGTCGTGCGCGGTGCCCATACATCCCCGCCACCACCCAGCCAACCACCTCTTGTCACCACCATTTATTTTCCTCTCGCTTGTTTTGATTGAAATAACCCTTTCATGTTTATTTATTTCACATGATATTTTTTTCTTAATTGCATGTTCTATGGAAGGTGTTGAACGACACGATATATTACCATCATGAGTATTTGTTTCATTACCGTTTATGTTATTTTGGGAACTTTTGTTTTTTAACTTTTCTTTTCAAAGGAAATTGCTTACGGTCTTAATATGAAAAGAACGTATATCGTTTGACTTTTTTTTCGTATTTTACACAACCATAATAGTAATCTTTTATTGTGATACTAGTTTGTACCCTCTCTCTCTCCTCCGTGTTCTCTGGTTGATAATTAATCGCAGCGTTTATAGTCAGATTAGTGAGCTGAACACACACACACGTACATGCGCACGCAGACACAGACACACACACGCACATACAATTGATAAGGAGGATCATAAATGAAGCGAAAGAAAGGTAAACTTAAGTCTTTTTTCATTCATAAAATTTATGCAAATTTTAAGCACGTTGCAGCGTCACTACAGTAAGACAGGATCAGACGATTATTAATATCTATTTATGCGACTCATTATCTTCCTCATTGCTTCGGGAAGATGAAGACTATGATATTTAGTATTTTAAGACACCATGTACAGTTAATGTAATAATGAGCAACAACAATGATGTATATTTGTTGAACTGGTTGTCCGGGGCAGCTTGATTCGACCATAAAACAACAACAACAACTAAGCTTTGTTAACTATTCTTCATCAGCTGAATGCAAAAAAGCCTATCTGTGCGTGTGCGTGCTCACCTCCATGCCGTTAATGATGGGTTACATGAAGCGTATCCCTGTACAGTGTATGTCACCACCTAATAGTAGCCGACACTGTTAGTTGAGTATCTGCCCTTGAACACACCACTAAGTGCGTATAGTATATCACATATATCTGGGCTTTTTTTTTTTTTACTGGGATTAGCCCACCCGGGCACAGGTCACTGACCCACATCGGGGCCTGGGGGGCGAAAATGTAATAATAATAATACCAATAATAATAATTATTATTATTCAGATAAGTAAAATAAAAAAAAATAATAAAATAATAATGATAACAATAATAACAATAATAATAATAATTGCAATAATCATAATAAAGAACCATAAAGAAATAAAAAAGATAAAGAGTGAGAAACAATATATATGTATGTTATGTTGTCAATGTTAAGAGAAATAATTAAGACCCTGCAATTGTGTGTAAATGAGGCAGAAAGTCAGTTCAGCAACCTGGGACTTGGTCACAATTTTCGTGATGCCATATGGCAGCAGGGTCTACCATTAGACAACACATTATGCTTCCAATATCTTCCCAGGCGGTAGTACCTCCCTGTTTGGTAACTGCCTACTACCTACCTCACTAGCTAATTATAGCCCACTTGTGGAGTAGGTCGAGTATAACCACGTACACACCATTAATAATTATACGTCTTTGTGGAGTAGGTCGAGTATAACCTCGTACACACCATTAATAATTATACGTCTTTGTGGAGTAGGTCGAATGTTTGTTTTGTTTTGTTTACTTCTCGGCCTCCAAACACTCACACGATGTTTTCATTCGGTTTTGGTGTTTTTTTATGAATTTTTTTCAAGATTTCGAGTTATTATTATTTATATTTTCAGATTTTTAGATTTTATTTTTACATTTTTATTTTTATTGTAATTTTATTATTATTATTATTATTAATATTATTATTATTATTATTATTGTTGTTATTATTATTATTATTATCATCATCATCACACATGCACCGTGATGTATTGAAGAGGAAGTTTTTCTCCACATATATTAAGGAGTGAACGTGGCTAACTGAAGACCCTCTTGGCGGCGTCCTGAAGGCCCCCAGTTCAAGTCGCTATTAGCTCCTAGGGATCCTTCTCGCCGGTGTGCTGAAGGTTCCCGTCCATTTTATAGTGTCACCAAGTTAAAGATTAACCCAGTTAGGGACTTGGATGCCTTTCCCGCGTGAGAGTGAGAGATCAAGGTTACCAGGTTAATTAATGAGGCAGGACAGGTGGGAAACTTACCTGAGAACAAGATTTTTTACGTTGTAGAGCTCCGGCATATACCGGGTTATTTTTCTTCTAAGAGGGTGTAAAATTTTAGCTTATTTATTAGCTTTATTATTATTATTATTATTAATATTTTTATTTTCTCGATTTTTTTATCGCTGTTTCTTATCAAATTATCTTTCTTCTTTATCTTGTCATTTGATTGCTGATCCATTTACTCATGAACTAATTAGACTTTCTGGATATATATTGGATTCATTAGTGCCAATTTAGGTTAGACACTCAGACTCCCTACTACTGCTGTTACCACTACTTGTGATAATAATAATAATAATAATAATAATAATAATAATAATTGTATCAATAGTAAAAACAAACGGTAATAGCAACATCATATATTTTGTTCTAATATACACCATTCATTACACTACCACAAGTCGTCTCCTGTCGCGATGAGGAACTGTCTGTCACACACACGTAAAGGACACCAACCTCGACTTCCCGGAAAAGCCAGTGCAAAAACGTGGCAGTCACCTCACGGACACGCGGCAACTCTCTCCCCAGCCAGAGTGCAACTTAATCCCCTGACGTCTTGGCTTGAGTGCTGGGGTCATCACACGATACCCACCACCCAGATAGCTTAGATAGCATCCTCTCCCAGCAAGTGCGGACCCCAGTTCCGGGGGCGCGCCACTCCGAAACTGACCTCGTCCAAGAGTGGGGGTTGGTGGTAAGCGTCCACTGATCGGGGGTCCGCTCACACTTGCAACCTGCAGTTTCCTTCCAACCTGCAGGTGGGACCACCTCCAATCCCAATCCGGTCTGGCTGCTCCTGGAGCTCCAGCCGGAACCACCAAACGGGCCGCCTATAGGCAAAGGTCCGTGTCGGACTACGGTCCGACAATCTCAACAACAACAACAATTGAGTGCTGTGTGAGTGTTGGAGGTCTCGTGGATGTGTTGGAGGTCTCGTGGATGTGGTAAAGGTCTCTTTAAATTATGAAGGTTATATCGTAGCACTGGAGGTCTCGTAGAAGCATTGGATGTGTTGTGATAGTACATATTGTTGCTTGTGGTTATTGATGACGTTATTGTTGTGTTTGCTGTCGTGTTTTGTTGTTATTGTGTTTATTGTTGTTGTTCTTATGTTCGTTGTTGTTATTATTGTGGTTCTTGTGTTCGTTGTTGTTATTGTTGTTGTGGGTTTTTTGTGTTGTTATTATGGATATTGTTATATGTTGTGTTTGTTGTCGTGTTTTGTTGTTATTGTGTTTATTGTTGTTGTTCTTATGTTCGTTGTTGTTATTGTTGTTGTTCTTGTGTTCGTTGTTGTTATTGTTGTTGTGGGTTTTTTGTGTTGTTATTATGGATATTGTTATATGTTGTGTTTGTTGTCGTGTTTTGTTGTTATTGTGTTTATTGTTGTTGTTCTTATGTTCGTTGTTGTTATTGTTGTTGTTCTTGTGTTCGTTGTTGTTATTGTTGTTGTTCTTGTGTTCGTTGTTGTTATTGTTGTTGTGGGTTTTTTGTGTTGTTATTATGGATATTGTTATATGTTGTGTTTGTTGTCGTGTTTTGTTGTTATTGTGTTTATTGTTGTTGTTCTTATGTTCGTTGTTGTTATTGTTGTTGTTCTTGTGTTCGTTGTTGTTATTGTTGTTGTTCTTATGTTCGTTGTTGTTATTATTGTGGTTCTTGTGTTCGTTGTTGTTATTGTTGTTGTGGGTTTTTTGTGTTGTTGTTATGATGGATATTGTTATATGTTGTGGTTATTGTCGTGGTTATTACTGTGTGTTGTTGTGGCTGTTATGTATATTATATAAAACCCTAGCGTGAAGAATACAAGAACTGTAGACCATAAATACGGCTCATGCAACAGATTCAGACCACAGTGACGCCATGTGAGGGATTCAACCACCGACTCAAATGTTAAACATCCTTTGTATATTGTATATCGCCAAAGCTGTAGTACGTAGACTTATTTCTGTAGGATTGGAGATTTATTAATACACGGTTGAATACACTGGTAAAAATATATGAAGAGAAATCGTGAATTATAGATAAGAAGGAATCCATCACCGGGGAGTGTAAACAAACTATGGCTGTGTTAGATTATATATTCATTACACTCGTTGGTGTAGACCCGTTCCATGACCCCAGTTAAGGGCTCGTTTGAACACTTTCACCTCGTCCACACAGGTCGTCGTCTACAAGAAGTGTGAAATAGTTTATGCTTCGTCATTTGATTTTTCTCCGTTAGCTTTTGTCCAGTTCCCTTCACTTTCACAAATTAAATTATGTTTTTTATAAGTCAGTGCGAAAAAGGTAGATTAATGAGGATTATGCGTGTGTAGTCAACCTCGGTGTGTGTGTTGTGTGTTGGGGTTAAATTACATTTCATATACACAGTTTATTTTGTAGTCTTACCTAACAAAGCCTCCAGAGACAGGCGGTAGTGACTCCTCGACGGATATATTGACGTAACAATTTAAACCAATCCTCTCTTGCCCTATCAAAAGACCACAAGCTCTTCTCCTGTCTCTAAAGAATTGGCATCCATTTGTAATTTTGATCGGAAACAGCTTTTTTTTATATATACTGTATAGCTCTCATCAATTATGACTAACTGGTCTTCTTCAAGGTCATATGAGGGCATCCCATATAGATCCAGTGCTAGTTAGTACAGGGTGAAATCGGAGTACCTGGAGAAAACCTGTCATGTTTGGTAAGGGTATACTGGTTAACACCCTTTTCACATCCGACCCAAGAAAGTATCGAACCCAAGTCACAGTGGTGAAAGGCCAGGGCTCGACCACCCTTAGCAACCTTCAGCTGTAGTCTGTGTGTACTGTAACTGTCGGAGTTTCCACCTCGTTATTAACTCTATTGAAGACAAAATTGATTCCTGTAGTTGCTACTAATGTCCAGCAACCTGACCTGACCTAACCTGACCTGACCTAACCTAACCTATATACGCTAAATGTCTCAATAAATGGTAATAAGAGAAGTTATTTGGTTACAGTGTACTCGCCATGGAAGAGCAATGGAGCCAGTGAGTCGGGTTCTTACATCTCCATTTCCAAGATAATTCAGCTGACGAACCTTTGAGAATCTGGGCTCAACTTAAACATGGGAAGAGGGAAGTTTGCTGTGTCGGTGGCCGTGAGTGTGCTGGCCGGTGTGTCTTGCATCACGCAATATTTAGATCACCAGACTAGGCGGTCCTCTGTCGATTTACCCTGGAACGCCAATTTTTGGATAAAATATATAGGTTGACTGTAGCTGGTTCGATGAATGTGTGTATGTGTGTGTTTAATTGTGTTAGTGCGTTTGCGTGTGTAGGTGTGCGCACATGTATGTGTATGTGTGTTAAGTATGATGGTACTTGATGATAAGACTATTTTAGACTCACTCAAACATAAAAGAACACAATGGAAAAACAAAATCTTATGAACATCAGAGATCATTTATACCAGGGGTTCTCAACCAGGGGGGAATTTCCCCCCTCAGGTTTTCAGGGGGGGGGGAACTGATACTAATATGGAAAAAATAAAGGATTTTCAGTATTATATGCATATTATTTGGAATGCACTTTTTGAGGCAGACAATCTTGGAAAGGAGGGGGAATGACATTCTGACATATGGTGAAAGGGGTGCATGGGGCAAACAAGGTTGAGAACCACTGATTTATACCATCTGTCTCTTGACCAATGCCCACTAGTATGTGTAGAATCTTGTCCCAGTGTTTGTTGTGGAATTGAGATCGTTCTTGGACCCCATTAACAAGAGAGAGGTTAGTATAGGTAAAGAACGTTGATTATCTTAATAATTAAAGCCATAGAGGTAAGGAAAATTGAAAGACAAATAGGTTGGGTTAAGGTGTGTTTATTTTCTGTCGGAACACCACCAGTAAAGGAGTCATGCCGGAAGACGATGAGTTTCTGTTTTTATGCTTTGCTGTGGTGCTTCCAGGCCCAGTAAAAGACGACGATATTTTACATTTCTCTGTCTGTCTGCCTGCCTGCCTGTCTGTCTTTTTGTACATCTCTCACACTTTCACTCATCTTCGTATGTCTGGCAGTTTCTACATCTGTTACTCAATCTCAGTGATGCATCGATATCAACCATCTTTCTCTTTCATTTTCCCTTCCCTCACACACTCGTCATAAAATAAAACACTTTCCCCACATACTACAACATTCCCGACAATGAACTTCGTGTTTCCCTCAACTCACCCCAGGAGCCGCCTGTACTAAGACTTCCTCACTACACCCGGCAGGTAGGGGGTAGAGAGGCCCCTGAATCGCTCGCTGCGGGGAACACACAGACATAATTACACATTCAGACCACAGACTAGCCCATTTCCCCCTCGTTTTTGTCCCATTTTTCCTCGTATTCATGTAGTTATTTGCAGTGGTTGTAATGGCAGCTCTTCAACCCCCTCCCTCTTCAATGGTGGGGTTTAATAGACCCATTGTTTCACCTCCGTTGACCCGCTGAGGAAGGAAATTGTTCTTTATGTCTGAAGTTGCTTAACCGCAGTCTGTGATGGGCTCTGTGTAATGCCTTAGATTACCTCGATCAACGATAGTTAGTTCTGTAGAGTGTGACGGTTGGCATGAGCGGGAGGTGACCGGTTAATTGGCATGTTTGATGTCACTGTTGTCCGGGAGAAATTATTTAATTACACCTCTCTTGTAATTAACAAAAGAATTATTAGTGTGTTGGTACTCTATATGTAATAGGTTGGCCTTGATTACTGTGATACTGGTCGTCGTTTTGCGAGTCGGTAAACATGGTCAGTGACATGTCTCACAACACATAGGTTACGGCTGTCAGTGGCCGAGATATCTGACATGATATTGAAGGTTGACATGAACCGTTTACATCTGTGAGGTCAGGTTTAAAGGTCTGCAAATATGTGTGACGTCATTGGTGATTGGCAGTGTAGATTCTTGTTGCCTCTTGATAGCTGTCATTGGTTGTTGAGCAAGGTTGAGGCACGGGTGATTGGAAGATGTGTGACGTCACGACGGACGTTTGGATGAAGCACGTTTTGTGTAACTTGTATGTTTGCCTAAAGACCACAAGAGGCACGCATGCCGAATAATGTACACACACTTATACTGTACACATACATTTGTGTTTCTGCGAAAGTGTGCACAAGCTCGAAAACAAATTATCTAACTTTCAGAATTATCAGTCAGGAATATATATATATATATATATATATATATATATATATATATATATATATATATATATATATATATATATATATATATATATATATATATATATATATATATATATATATATATATATATATATATACCACCATTACAGCCTCTACACCATCGCAACTACCATAGTCTCTAACGATCACTTTCACTCTTCACTACTCCCCCTCTACAACCACATTTCCCCATCACCACCATCCCCCGCCCCATCACCACCATCCCCCGCCCCATCACCACCATCCCCAACCCTATCACCACCATTCCTCATCCTATCCCCCACCCAATCACCACCATCTCCCACCCTATCCCTCCCATCACTGGAGGGTCGAGTCGCTCGTCTGTTTCACCAGTTAACCTATGAAAGTGACTTTGCTGGTCACCACTTTCTGTGTTTGGTGGTGCCTGTGTGTGTGTCCCTCTTACTCTAAGGTTTACGAGCGTGTAAATAAGTCTTTACTGCCTCATTTCTCTGGTAGACTTTCGACTGTTGTATAATTTGGCTGTTTGTCTTACTTATAGTGTCAGTCTTACTAATAGTGTCAGTCTTACCAATAGTGTCGGTCTTACCAATAGTGTCGGTCTTACCAATAGTGTCAGTCTTACCAATAGTGTCGGTCTTACCAATAGTGTCGGTCTTACCAATAGTGTCAGTCTTACCAATAGTGTCGGTCTTACCAATAGTGTCAGTCTTACCAATAGTGTCAGTCTTACCAATAGTGTCGGTCTTACCAATAGTGTCGGTCTTACCAATAGTGTCAGTCTTACCAATAGTGTCGGTCTTACCAATAATGTCAGTATTACCAATAGTGTCGGTCTTACTAATAGTGTCAGTCTACCAATATTGTCAGTCTTACTAATAGTGTCAGTCTTACTAATAGTGTCAGTCTTACTAATAGTGTCAGTCTTACCAATAGTGTCGGTCTTACCAATAGTGTCAGTCTTACCAATAGTGTCGGTCTTACCAATAATGTCAGTATTACCAATAGTGTCGGTCTTGCTAATAGTGTCAGTCTACCAATATTGTAAGTCTTACTAATAGTGTCAGTCTTACTAATAGTGTCAGTCTTACTAATAGTGTCAGTCTTACCAATAGTGTCGGTCTTACTAATAGTGTCAGTCTACCAATATTGTCATTCTTACTAATAGTGTCATTCTTACTAATAGTGTCAGTCTTACTAATAGTGTCAGTCTTACCAATAGTGTCGGTCTTACCAATAGTGTCAGTCTTACCAATGGTGTCGGTCTTACTAATAGTGTCAGTCTTACCAATAGTGTCGGTCTTACTCACAGTGTCAGTCTTACTAATAGTGCCGGTCTTACTAATAGTGCCGGTCTTACTAATAGTGTCAGTATTACCAATAGTGTCGGTCTTACTAATAGTGTCAGTCTTATTAATAGTGTCAGTCTTACTAATAGGGTCGGTCTTACCAATAGTGTCGGTCTTACCAATAGTGTCAGTCTTACCAATAGAGTTAGTCTTACTAATAGTGTCAGTCTACCAATAGAGTTAGTCTTACTAATAGTGTCAGTCTACCAATAGTGTCAGTCTGCCTATAGTGTCAGTCTACCAATAGTGTCAGTCTACCAATAGTGTCAGTCTCCCAATAGTGACGGTCTTACTAATAGCGTCAGCCTTACCAATAGTGTCGGTCTTACTAATAGTGTCAGTCTACCAATATTGTCAGTCTTACTAATAGTGTCAGTCTTACTAATAGTGTCAGTCTTACTAATAGGGTCAGTCTTACCAATAGTGTCGGTCTTACTAATAGTGTCAGTCTACCAATATTGTCAGTCTTACTAATAGTGTCAGTCTTACAAATAGTGTCGGTCTTACTAATAGTATCAGTCTACCAATATTGTCAGTCTTACTAATAGTGTCATTCATACTAATAGTGTCATTCTTACTAATAGTGTCAGTCTTACCAATAGTGTCGGTCTTACTAATAGTGTCAGTCTTACTAATAATGTCAGTCTTACCAATAGTGTCGGTCTTACTAATAGTATCAGTCTACCAATATTGTCAGTCTTACTAATAGTGTCAGTCTTACTAATAGTGTCAGTCTACCAAA
The DNA here is from genome assembly GCF_018991925.1 of Homarus americanus. Lineage (NCBI taxonomy): Eukaryota > Metazoa > Arthropoda > Malacostraca > Decapoda > Nephropidae > Homarus > Homarus americanus. The sequence goes on along the minus strand of NW_024727998.1, from coordinate 198 downwards.
AGTGTCAGTCTTACTAATACTGTCAGTCTACCAATAGTGTCAGTCTACCAATAGTGTCAATCTACCAATACTGTCAGTCTACCAATAGTGTCAGTCTTACTAATAGTGTCAGTTTACTAGTGTCAGTCTTACCAATAGAGTTAGTCTTACTAATAGTGTCAGTCTACCAATACTGTCAGTCTACCAATAGTGTCAGTC
>NW_024727997.1:0-62474 GCF_018991925.1 Homarus americanus | reverse complement strand
ATATTATGTAAATAATATTGATAATGTGTTAAAGGAATATCCTTCCTTCCTTAGGGCTTTAGTAAGCCCCTTATAATGTTCATACTGCATATACTTTCAGACACTCTGCCAGATGCTTCTGGTGTTATTATACTGGGGTACCTAGCAGACAGCACTAGGATCCCGCTTCCTCTGTCAAGGGATAAACAATTGAAATTTGAATTGAATTGAATTATAAGCAACCAGCAGTGACGTACCACTTGTAGCACCACAAGCTAAACCAAGAGTGACCCACTATCATCAAACATAAGGCTAAGAGCAAGCTGCACCACCAAATACAGGTGGCAGAGCAGTGGTTCATCGAACAAACTTTGAGACCTAACCGAGCTGTAAATGAAATCAATAAAAAGGACAAGAGAGGTGGTGGAAATGGATCCAGAGCGACGAAGGAATGCGAACATGGACGAAGGTGACTGAGACTCAGAGGTAGAAGTTGTCCTCCAGAGCTGGAAATTACCACGACTTCTACGGCAACAGAAGCTGAAGGCTAATTTCGCCTGAGCCTGAATGCTCAGCACCTGGACCAAAATCCTGGGTCCAAATATGATGGCAGAAGTGCGAGGAACTGTTACTGAAATGCTGGAGGCGTATTTGCAGTGGAAGAAAGGGAAGCAGCAGCTGACGTTTGGAGTCTGAAATGGCCAATTTGAACAGTCAACAGGTTCTCAAATAACTTGTGACACAAGTCCCGATGAATACCGACTGCAGATGATTTGTGAAGTGGAAATAATAATAAATAGGTGACTCTATCACAATTTATGCCGAGCGACGAGAGACCTGGAAGCGCTTACACTGTGCCCACATCCTCTCCACCAGGCACACACACGCTGATCTGTAACTGGGAGATGTCTTGAAGGACCTTATATCGAACGACGGTGCGGTATCAATGCGTAGTTCCTAGCAGACCGTTTAAACGCTGGGTGAGGAGTAATTCTTCCACTACCCCGCAAAAAGTATAGAGGCCATAGAACCAACCTGTAATCTCTAGAAAGGCGACTCTGTCCTTGTCACCGAGGAAGATCTTCATCAGAATGACCAGCAGCACGGTCACGGCAAAAGCCCCTGGAGCCACGTGGTCTAGTGCGCCAGGTAAAGGAACCGTATCTGGGAGTTCCAAGGCCAGTGACCCGTGTATGCCTTATTGAACATGCTAGCACCGTAAATCTTGGCAATTGCCCAACGCCGGAGCGGTTATCAGCGCTGGTCAGCTACAGTGCTGGCTTTCAGATGTTTATTAAATCTTTTCTTAATCTGGTGACCTCGCCAGATGTAGAAGTGTTTACAGGCAAGTTCCTGTTCTGCTGGAGTGGACTGTCTTCGATCAGATATACTGCCAGATTCTGGGGCCATTAATACTAAGGTAACATTTAACTTAATTCTGTAAATTCTATGGTCGTTGCCACCAGACCTCTGGACAGCATGGTGCTTCAGTTAGGTAGCGTGCAGAGGGACTAGGCATTGGGTTGGGTTTTCCATTGACCAGATCGATATGGTAAGAAGGGTGAAAACCATAACATGTCTTAATTAATTTATCTCCCTTATAAAGCATGCTACTGGTAAAAAAACATACACATGGATGGGCTTTCTCCTCGAAGAACAACGAAATGTTGGTTACCCAGATGGGCACCAGACTCTTACATTAATGGCGTGTCATCCACCTACTTTATTGCATAACAATCTGCGGTAAATTCAATTTCGCTGGGTCATTCCCTTCTACACTATCCCTTTACATAACAGACTGCTCCACCTGTATGGAATATAGCACTGTTTGGTTATCATAATATAGTAGCACCATCTCAACATTACTATGTTGCACTCCAGATAATTTGCAAGCATGGGACTCCCCAGACTTTTAGGTATGTCCAACAGGCACTCAGTCTGCACACCGCCTCGGTGGGTAGAGACGAGGGCTTCATTCTAGAGTCATTGGTACCAGCACGATTTCTACGCCTGCATTATAGGTCGCTCCAAGTGACGACAGCAGAGTTTTTACGGCCCCTTTATTTGTGACTACTCATTTGGTGGTGTGTTGGTAATCCACAGGTTCACAGTGGATTGGCATACACCGGGAGTAGTCACCACCTGTTGTGGACGCTTCCTGAGGGAAAGAGAAGGGCGGCAAGGCACTCCTGACCGCATGGGCACCTGGGGGTGATGGTAGAACGAATACTAAAAATAATGCCTGACGGGCAAAGCATTACACCCCCAACACATTACTATAAATACCTATATATCCGGCAGCTTTTTTAAAACCGTAATAACTTATATAAACCTTAATTATAGGGCGGGATATGCCCAAGAGATGACTGACCTGCGGTGATGGTAGAACGGGAAATACTGAGGCATTGCCCGCTGCTCACCGCATAGGCCTACAGTTTCCAATCTTTAATTTTTACTTTCATTTACGGTTCTCACCTGAACACTTTCGGTATATTGTCACTCATGCCGTATAAAACACATATTTAATCCCAAATTACCTCTAAGGTGTTAGTCTTGGTTTGCTAGTTTCCTGTGGGTAATTCACTGGGTTATAATATCCACGCGCACAATTCGAAGTGGGTACATGACGCACCTTGAAACAAAGGCTTGAAGGCCCATGGCCGGGGCGTATCAACTTCACTTAAAATTGTAATGAGGATCTCCTCTCACACATTGCACTATTTGAACACAGACATAAGATTCTCTGATCACTGTACCTTGTCGTGATATATGTCACGTGAGGATACGAGGTGTATTAAGTCTTATACCGACGCATACAAGATATTTCTTTCAAGTATAGTTTCTGGATCACTTCTAACACCTCACATAGTTCTGATACATTTATCCTTTTCCAGATCATTGTTCTATGCATTTTCACATGATATCTGTGGAAGTTGTGTTCACTACACGCCCACAGACGTAATTAGTATGACCTCAAACCCCTGATCCACACTTTCAGTCTTACAGTACACTGTAGTCCGGCCTAACTGGACTTAACATTCATCTTATGAATACCCCCTGAGTTCTCCCTTAATGCTATGGATACATAAACTTAATATGATATTATAACTTGTACCTGGGCATACATTGAGTAGGTGGAGTCGTCCTTTATCAATGTTTCCCGTTTCTGAGGTTCTACAAGCGCGGTGGATTTGAATACAGGAGAAGCGTAATATGAATTTGAAATGGGATTTAGGAATGACAATGATGTGCTAGCATAGTGACGCCTGCCTGCCCCGCCACATGAGACAGACTTTGGCCTCTCTAGTGATGTTGTGAAGACTACTTTCTTTGCTCGCACTGGTGAAATACCAACTCACAATCCTGTCCGAGAATTTGTGCCGAGACACTTTGATGCATACTGTTGTCTCTGAACACCATACTGATCTGCATTGAACTCGCACTTGCAAGTATACAGCCTAAGTGATGACATACCCTTCTGGATACTAAAAAAGATGTTGACTAATTGCTTCTACCTGTTTCTGGCCTAATCTGGAGTATAAGACAATGCAGAATGAAGCGAAGCTTAAGATTAATAGAGTTAAGGAAACTTTGTATATATTACTATGTTTTAATAAATCGTACTGGTGATAAAATTATGTGGATATCAATCAATTATGTATCAAAATGAATCACCATGTAATATTATGAACATCTCTCTCTGCAGGTTTTGACTACATCAATAAATATTGAACGCGCCAAAAGGCGGGTTTCAATCATTCCCTTCTGACTTGCCTGTCACCTAAACGTCCTAACCACAAGTGTTTGGTATTTACAATCATCAAACAGAATGCATATTTTGTTACAATTCAATGATGGATGACATTGTTTCTTTTACAGTCAGTCGACTTATTCGAGGTCGAGTCACTGATGTTAATATCTCATGCCTGGGTCCACATAAAAATCCAGTTTCGCTTTTATTCTTTTATTTGAAGAAGGGTGGAGAACCAGATTCACATAAATAAGTAGTAGAAATGGCAATAAGACTCCGAAGTGCGATCTTCACTAACTTTGAATATGACTACATAGCATTGAGCACCAGAATACAGTCAGAGATTTCTTCATAGAGGTCTCGGCAGCAGATCTGGTCCTGAGATCAAGGGATCCGTCCTGACCATCGTCGGGAATGGCAGCAATATCTAGGAGTGCCAAAGAAAGCAACTTTCACCAATTTCCCTTTCTTCCTCCTCGAATTCTGAAAGTACCTTTGAGCTTACTTCTCTCCAAGGATTTCAAGTGCTGAATTACTTAGTTTTGAGTGATGGGTCAAGAAGATCCTCTTCAATCTCGTCAAGAACAATGAGATATTCTGAAACATGGCAACATTTCCTGGTAAATTGACTTTCCTTTGCCAGTTCTGCAGTTTGTCAAGAATGCACGAATACAATCCATATGTGGTGAAACACATTTCTTTCTTGCCTTATAGTTTAAGATTCAGCCTGTTTAACCGTTCAAATATGTCTGCCAGGGTACGCAAGACGTGGCTTCCACAACGCCTCGTTGAAGTGACTTAGTAGATCATCCTTCCTTTAGTCATTTCCAGAACAACTAAGTTTTTCCTAAAGTTCGAACACTGATTCAAACATTACCAGGGAAAGTTATCGCACTTTGGAGTAAATGAGGAGTGTTTCTATGCTCTGAATCCATGCCTCTACAGAGATTCTGGAAAGGCGAGAGTTCAAATCTCCTGCTTTCTTGCAAAGTTGACGCGATGCACCCCGGCTTCCAGGATCTTGCAAAAGGGCAGGTCAGGGAGGGTTTCTTTGATTTTCAGTGAAAACGATGGATCATGCGATGAACCCCCCGCTTTCAGAGTATTTCCTTGACGTGCCCTCGTAACCCCTGATTTCGATCCCAGCATCGCCGGAGCCCCATCAGTACAGCCTCCACAACATTTTTTTCAGGTGATCCTTAAGGCTGTGAAGAAATAATTCAATTTTTCTATCACATCTAAAGCTGTTGTGGTAGTTTCTGCCGTGTACAGAACAGACATTCACCCCTTGATGTCACGCAAGAATACACATACCTTAACAAACACTAGTGGCTGTGCACAAGAACTACATCCGTTGACTCATCCAGCTGTATTGGGTAAACATAACAGTTGGAGATGATTTATCCTCACGTATCAATGGTTCCATGATATCTGACATTTCACTAATTCTCCGTTTCACCGTGTTGTCTTATGCGAAATCTGCTGAATCTACGTTCCTGTTTCTCCAAAAACCCGCTTGACCACATCTTAATGCACACGGCTTAATTAAAGTTTCACCAATCGTGGGCCTTTCTTCTTCTTTTGTTATTTCAATGGAAACTCAGATGCCTCAACTGACACTTAAGTTCTGTTGTTGAAGGCACCACTTATCCAGTTCCCCTGTTTTCCCCAAACCTGTCTGGCGGCGCTTGAAGAAATCGGGGTCTCTCCGCATACTAGGGGTGGATTGTCGTTAGATGATGCTTCAGCTTACCAGGCCCTCATATGGAATCGTTCCCAACACTTCAAAAAACACAACACACACTGAGGTTTTGATGCCATCAGCGAGGATTGATGTAAATCCGTAGTTAATGTATTCACTATTGTACTTCCGCTTTAGCAACACTGGCAGCCATTGCATTTCTAAGGAAATAAAAACCAATGCCAAAACAGACAGTAACAGACGAATGATAGACTAAAAATTATAATAATAAAAAAACAGAAACATAAGACAATCATGAAACTTGGTTTTAATGGTAACTTAATCCTCTCTCTCTCTCTCTCTAAATGCTGACTAGTTCTTTTAAAGAAACAGAGAATGTCATGTAAAACAGACGAATGATAAAGACCAAAAATTGCACAATTAAAACAAAAATGAGAAAATGATCCGATGGCAAACACATAAAACATACATGAAGTCCATATGACACTAAAGTGTAAAAACATACATAAAAATGCCTGGTGCAATCTCACTTAAAACATACAATACACCCAATTTCATACAGTAATAATTCGTACATTTTCCTAATGATATCTTTTGGAGCAAGACTGATAAATGATCGGTCTGATCACCACTTGTAAAGCGATGACACACGACATGCATGAGAGCATGTGAGATCAGTGACTAGTCCAGCGCCCGTCTAGAATCGTAATCTGAGCGCGAATCCGTTGAAATGAAAACTAGTTGCTGCACCTATACTAGTGTAAATATCAAAATCCGTACTGTAAGGGTATTATGATTACACAAAATGCCAAAAATTAATAAAACACGATTTCTCACCTAATAAGGCAGTAAAGTAAAAGAAGAAGTTGATCCGAGTCAAGATTTTCTCCAAACATATACTACTTACACTTAGCCTGGCCATAGCCCCCCCAAAAAAAAAAAATCTTGTTGTGACTCCTTGGGGGTCATGCCCCCCAGTTTGAGAAACACTGTGCTAACCTAACCTAACCTAACACACCCGGTTATTGTTAGGGTTTTTAATCATCAGATGAAATAGTTTAAGGTTCCTAATCTTCTGCTGACCCTTTCTCTATAGTAATAATCATCAGCAAATCTTAGTGAGTCTGGACCCAGTTATCTCAGTTGTGTTCTCTAACCATGGCTATAATATGGTAGTCAAAATAACGTCAAAATCACACTCGAGATTAATAGAACCGTGTTCACTCATCCTCTGTTAAAGGATAAACAAGTGATAACTACTTAATATCTCTTGAATCCAAATAAATGTCAATAGACCTGATGGGCGATATTAGAATGATGAGTTACAGTGTGAAAGACTTGCCAAAAGATCATTATCTTCTCTAATCGTATTATTAATCACGTTACGTAATTGCACTTACATAATGAATTTTATGAGACTATTACCATAAAGGGTTTGATAGCTGAAAAGAAACAATGATTGATTCATATTGTCATGACGTTTAATTTGTACCCATCGAGCTTTTTGCTATGAAGAAGGGAAGGGGAAGGAGTAGGAGGAAGGGATAGGAAAGAAGGACGGAGGGAGGAATAAAAGAGGGAGGGAGTATGATTACATATATATTATTTATTATATATACATGTTATTATTATTATTGTTGTTATTATTATTGTTATTATTATTATATTATTATTATATATTATTATTATTATATTATTACCTTATCTAAAGTAAACAAAAATTCCTTGTTTTTGTGACCAAACCCAAAGTGCCTCTAGGGATACAAGGAGACCGTTACACACGAACTATGGGCGGCTGATGTTAAAAAGAAAACTAAGGGATTTCGATGTAGCTAAACAGCCCCACCCCTGCCTTGAGAACTCTTCCCACTGAGGGGAACCAGCCACTGCCGCTATCACCCGATGATTCCCCACCCCCCATTGCCATTAACTCGGGTAAAAACGTTAACCCTAAAAACCAGGCGCACTTTCACCAATGTGGGAACCACCAACAATACCAGTCATCTTTAATTTGTTATTGTAGCTTAGAGTACGTTAATTTCATTATAACTTTATTTAACCTCCTTTTTCACACCCCAGTGACCCTGGAGTCTCTACTGTTCCTAATCAGTATCACTGTTCCTACAATGAAGATGCTAGAGTCATTCCTTTAGATGTGCTAGATACGTGCCTGAGCGCTCGGGAACTCGCATAGCGTGAGGCATATGTTCACGCCTACATTTCATACAAGCTATTAATAAATTGTTAATTGTACTTATTATATTATTATTGTTCTTAGTTACTTAGGTTAATTGTATATTTATGTATGTAATTTATATGCATCATTGTCTTACTCTGTTAAGTCAACTCAAGAGTAATATTAATTAATTATATAAAATATCCAGCAAATGTCCTGTATCAGGTGATATGAGACGCTCTCCTCCCCGCTTGCAGAGTTGCCAACTTAGCGACTTTGTAGCTTTTTGTTTTTTCTAGCGACATTTTAGAGCAATTTGCGACTTGTCGCAAATCTAAAGATATCCACAGAAATCTAGCGACTTTCTGGATACTTTTGGACTGTCTATGAAAACTCAGTTTTCCTAATTTCGAGCCATAATATATAGCAACGGGGTTACAGGGACAATACATTTGAACGGGTTGAACTCATAAAACCACTTGGTCAACGCTTACCTGACAACATTCGTGTGCTGCAGTCTATTTCTTTTCTGAGTGCCGATGAATGCTTGAAGCCTATTAAATCAGATATACTTGGTTTGGCACACTTATTTACAAAAGATTCCAGCACCCTTACCAAGATTGATTTCCAGTGGAAAAAACTGCATCACACAATCTGGACAGAAACATCTAACACCCTAAAATTGTGGTCAGAAGTGGCAAATTACAGAGATGCGACAGGTGAAAACCCTTACCATGATCTGGCTGAAATTGCACTCGCTGCCTTATCTCTTCCGCATTCAAACGCAGATGTAGAGCGCACATTTAGTAATATGAACTTTGTGAAATCAAAATTGCGCAACAAAATGAAACTATCGACATTAAAGGCAATTCTTACAATAAAGTATGGGTTAAAAAGACAGAACACCTGTTGTGCAAGTTCTGAACTTCCTAGTGATATTTTAAGAAAGATAGGGACTGTGGAGGCATACAGTTACAAGATATCTGCAAGAGAACCTGAACCAAGCACTTCACATGCTTCCAGCTCTACAGTTGTTCACACTGCCGACGACTACGAAGAGGACTGGGATGCAATTACTATTGAATAATAGGTAAGTGTGCACATTAAACTTTAAAAAAAATAATATTTTTATTTTTACACAATGCATTTTATTTATACTCCGTCCATTATAGTCGGCAGTATGAAAATATTATTTGCATCAAATTACTGAAGGGGGGGAATAATAGCTAGCGACTTTCCATGGAAGATTTAGCGACATTTAGTTACTTTTAGGTACCAGCCTAGCGACATTTGAAAATCCGAGTTGGCAACCCTGCCCGCGTGGGCACGCTTCGGCAGTAGCGAAAAACCGTGGCATAGGTTAGACGTGTCCATTCGTTCTCTAGCCTTGACCCTTGTCTAGTGCTTTATCCAGTCTTCTGCAATGCCCTAGGGGTATCAGGTATTAGCGACACGTTTAGTTAGGCCTAGGAAGGGATCCTGGTGGTAAGGTATCTCCTGTTTGGTAGGGATAATCATTTTGTAGTGATTGTTGTATATATATATTTCGTATGTCTTGTGTAATATAGTAATGTTAAGTAATATTTGTTTGGTCTAACTCCTTACAGCATATTTTCGCCCTTCCGGCATCACTCTTATTTTATTATACACTTACTTATTCCCTTAAATTCATGTTTGCTTGTCATTACTCCCTTTAGAACATAAATTGAATTAATTAATTATCTTCCCTTTTGTGATTCACTTATTTCAACTGTTCTTACTTTTTCAAGTACATTTAGTTGAGTAGGTTTTTGGTGAGGATAATTATTGCCGTGTTCCCTATTTGTACCTTTATTTGTTAATAACTTGGGGTAGGAATCACTCCCCAAGTATAAAGGGTAGTGGGATCGCGACAATGGTGTCGACACAATGCTCCCTCATATTGATCCTGTTGCCTTTCTACATAACTCACTGGGATACACCAACCCCAATTGTATCTATTACTTTCCTGACTCTCCCGATTCTAGTTCTAGTCTTCTTCTACCTCATTCCTTCTCCTTAATTAGCAATAACATCAGCAGTATTACCGTTTTAGATCAGTGTATATCTTCCATTGCCCAAAATTTGATGTACTTGGGTTCTGTGAGACCAAACTCACTAACTTACACTTCTGTAAGAGATGTTTTAAAGTGTTCAGGAGGAGTACATGGAAAGTGTCTTCAATGAATTATGTAACGACACACGAAATATCCTAGTAGGAGTAATCTACAGAAGACCCCACACTAATGTAAGAATCTTTCTTGATAAATTTTCGGAGCTTATCTCTATCATAAGTTCAGAGAGGAAACGTTGCTACATTACGGGAGATTTCAACCTTGATCTATTAAAATCAAAAGCCGACACCTCAGTATTAGACCTTCTTTCTACCTGTCATTCTAAGTTCTTCTTCAACATTATAACCAAACCCACTGCCACTGTCATAGATCATATCTGGACTAACAACACTCCTAACAATCTAGCAAGTGGAATTATTTATAACAATATCTCAGATCACTTCCCGCAGAGACTACTGGGCCAACAACATGCTCCCTTTCTAAAACAACTTCTCTTGCATCTTCAATGCCTGCTGTGATAAATGCTTCCCCCTCATTATTAAGTCAGTGAAAACTGTATCCATTTCCAAACCCTATATCACAAGCGAAATTAAGATAATGATAAAAGAAAAACACAAACTCCAAAGGAAATTTGCAAAAAGACCCATAACTTCCGGTGATGCTTACCGAAGTATCAAAAATAGAGTAACTCAAGCAGTTAGAAATGCCAGACGTAGCTATTATACAAATAAGCTCCAGTCAGCATCAAGCGACAGTAAAAAAAAACGTGGAATGTCATAAATTCAATTCAGAACAGGAACACTCAGCCTTCGGGCCCCCACTCAGCTTTTATGATAAATGGTTTAGTTAAGAACATAAGAACATAAGAAAGTGGAATACTGCAGGAGGCCGACTGGCCCATACAGGGCACATCCCTTTCACACCCATCCCAGCACTTCCATGTGCCTATCCAACTTCGTCTTGAAGCTCCCTAGCGTCCCCGATCCTACTATAGCACTCGGTAGCCTATTCCACATATCCACAACTCTATTACCAAACCAGTGCTTGCCTATATCCTTTCTGAATCGGAATTTATCTAATTTAAAGCCATTTGTTCTAGTTATTTCGTTATTACTGAGCTTCAGAACATCTTCCATTTTACCCTTCTTAATCCCACTTACCCACTTGAACACCTCTATCATATCTCCCCTAACTCTACGCCTCTCTAATGAATGCAAGCCTAAGCTTTTCAGTCTTTCTTCATATGGAAGGTTTCTAATATTATGGATCATTTTTGTCATTCTTCTTTGTACTCTCTCCAAAGAATCTATGTCCATTCTATAATAAGGACACCAGAATTGAACCGCATAATCCATGTGTGGCCTCACTAATGCTAGGTAAAGTTTCAAGATAACGTCAGCAGTTCTGTTACTTACACTCCTAGATATGAACCCAAGAATCCTGTTTGCCTTGTTGCGAACGCTAATACATTGTTTTCTAGGTTTCAAGTCGTTGCTAACAAATACACCTAGATCTTTTTCACAATCTGAGTTTTCTATTTCCGTGTTACCTAGTTTATACTTAACGTTTGTATTCGTCTTCCCTATCTGTAGTACCTTGCATTTATCAGTATTAAAATTCATTTGCCAGTCTACTGACCACTCATGTAAGGTATCTAGATCTCTTTGAAGGTGTTCAAAGTCACTGTCTGAATTTATCACTCTCCCCATTTTGGTATCATCTGCAAATTTACTAATCCTACTAGTTATACCTAAATCAAGATCATTAATGAATATAACAAACAGCAGAGGGCCTAATACAGATCCCTGGGGAACTCCGCTTTTGACCGCACCCCAGTTTGACTTAAATCCATTTATGCTGACTCTTTGTTTCCTACCAGTTAACCATGACCTAATCCATTTTAATAATGATCCACCTATTCCATGTGCTTCTACCTTCCTTATCACTCTCTCATGAGGGACTCTATCGAATGCTTTACTGAAATCTAAATAAATTATATCATATGACTTATCATTATCTACCGCTTCATATACTTCTGAGAAAAAGCTAAGCAAATTTGTGAGACAAGAACGTCCCTGGGTGAACCCGTGCTGAGAAGAATGAATTAAGTTGAATGTTTCAAGGTGGCTTCTGATTTTCGTAGCAATAATTGACTCTAGCAACTTGCCTATGATTGACGTGAGACTAATGGGACGGTAATTTGATGCAATTGATTTATCACCTTTTTTGAAAATCGGAACTACATTTGCAAGTTTCCAAGCTTCTGGCACTAGGCCCGATTCTAATGACTTATTAAATAAAACTGCTAATGGATTACTCAACTCATCTCTACATTCTTTTAATATTCTAGCATATACCTCGTCTGGACCAGGCGATTTATGAGGCTTCAGTTTGTTAATTTCTTTAAGCACATCGTTACTAGTAATATTGATATTCATCAACATATTTTCTATACTGTCGTTATATACCTTATGAACTTCTGGAAACTGTGCTAGGTTTTCATTTGTGAATACGGAGCGAAAATGACTATTTAACGTACTACACATTTCTAACTCATCATCAGTCATTTCTCCTGTCGTAGTTTTAAGGGGACCTATTGTATCTCTAACCTTTGATTTATACAGTTGATAAAAAGCTTTGGGGTTATTTTTCGATTCGTTTGCTACCTTGATTTCATAATTTCTCTTTGCTTTCCTAATTTCTGTTTTTACCTGTCTTGTTAGGTTCTGATAGTAACCAAGTAAGTGATTTTCGCCTTTCTTAACTTTTCTATATACTCCTTTCTTTTTCCCTAGAAGATCTAAGAGTCTATTATTCATCCATTTTGGTTGGTTCCGTATCGATCTGAATTTTCTTTTAGGGATGTGTTTATTTTGAGCATTATGGATTGTCGCAATAAATTGTTCATAAGTAGCTTGCTAAATTAAATTCGGGGTTCTCCCGTCCTAAGTTGACAGTTTCCGGAGGTGTGGGGGGGATTAATCTTTTGACCATAGGGTCATCCCTTAGGTCTCTCCTTAAGCTACCGTAATTAGCCTTCCTAAAATCCGGGATCAAGGCCGAATTTTCCTTCTTCCTGCCATTCCATATTATGTTAAAATATATGGCTTTATGATCACTGTTTCCTAGTTCGTCTCCAATCCCAACATCTTTTACTAGATTTTCATTATTACTGAGAACTAAATCGAGGATATTATTTCCTCTAGTGGGCGAGTTTATGAATTGATATAAAAAACTATCTTGTACTACTTCTAGAAAATCTTCAGATTCATTATCGCTAAGTTGATTTTTCCAATCTAAGACTGAAAAGTTGAAATCGCCTAGAATACATACATTGTTTCTATCAGATGCCTTCTTTATTTCCTCCCATAGCAATTTACCATCGTTCCTACTCAAATTAGGTGGTCTACAGTATATATAACACCAATGACTACGGACTCATTGCCCTCACCAATCTCTACCCAAATACTTTCATTGTCGCTATTTGTTTTAATGTTTGATTTATTGCAGCTTTTTAATGACACCCTGATATACACTGCTACACCGCCCCCTCTCCTTCCTACTCTGTCAAATTTAAATAGGTTATATCCTGGAATATGAAATTCTGCTAAAAAATGTTTGCTGTTTGAATTTATCCATGTTTCCGTTATTGCAATTATATCTATGTTCTCTTTACTAACAATGGCTCTGAGCTGGTCCATTTTGTTACACAAGCTTCTACTATTAGTATAATAAACACTCAATATATTTCTTCCGTTTCTATCTGATTTACATTTATTACTTTGATGTTTGTTATTGTGACTAACTATATTTTCAGCATTATCTACTTCTGTTTCACTGCTGTTATTTTCACATGGTATTTTCCTCTCTTTACCATTGATGGGATTTGGACATATTAAAACCCCACCTTTACTACCCTGTCAACTATCTTCGCTAGCACGGCCACCCCCTTCCTACTTAAATGCACCCCATCCCTTGCATACATACTATCATTACCATAGTACAGGCTCCAATTATCAATGAATGGCGTCGACAGCTCTTTACACTGTTCTTCCAACCAGCAATTGAAACCGATTGCACGGGACATCCATTCACGACTGGCACCACGTCTAGGTAGGATAGAGCAAGCAATAGGAGTTCCACCCTTCACCCTAATCTTATCTAGAGCTTCCCTATACAGCTTACGCAGTTCGACACTGGTGCGCTTACCTACGTCATTGCCTCCTGCACTGAGTAAGACTATGGGGTTGTCTCCACAGTCATCAATGACGTTCTCCACTCTCTCCAGTACTCTACCTATCCCTGCCCCGGGGAGACACTCGAGCTTCCTAACTTTAGTGCAGAGATTGTTACCTAAATACTTCACCATCGAGTCTCCCATGACAGAAACACATTTGACCTTACCTGAGTGTGGTGATTTCTTACCTGCGCTACTCCCTCTCTCCACACTAACAGAGGGAGTAGCACTCGTGGTGTTACTAGCACCTTCCTCACACTCGTCACTTAAGGTGCTGAACCTGTTGTTTAGGTCTACAGCTGAGTGCCTTTTTAGAGTGCATTTTGTAGCACTAGCAGCAACTACCTTCCATAATAGAAAACTCCATCATTGGCAACCACTTTAATTAATATTTTATTAATGTTGGGAAAAATCTTGCAGAGAGCATCCCTGATCACCATGAGGAATTTAGAGCCTACCTGCAAAAGAGACAGCCAAATGAGCTGTTCTTATCCCCTGTCACTGCAGATGAATTGTTGGCCATCATAAAAATGTCCAAAGATGCAGAAAGATGCAGAAAGCCCACACAGGTAGACAGTTTCATAGACTTTTTATCGAATCACCTGGAGTCTACCAAAATGTCAGTTTTTTCTGCTATGTTCTTAAGATGTCTGCGTATTTGTGACTCTGAATTTATTGACGATGAATTGAAACACATTCGTTCCATTGCACAGAAACTCGGGTGCCCTTCTGTGTTTGTTGATCGTTGTTTTAAAAGGGCTAAAAAATCCTTTCATTCCTCTCAAACCAGGCAAATTCCTACACTTAAGAATATTTTGACTCTGCCCTATCGTAATGAATTTGTCCCGTTAGTTCGGTCCCTCAAGCTACTAAATATTAATGTTGTTTTCAAGTATGACTCAACCATTACCAATATGTTAATAAGAAATAGCCCAAGTTTGAATGTAAATGGAAGTGTTTATTGTATTCCATGTAGCAAATGTAATTGTAATTATGTAGGACAGACAGGAAAAACACTGCAGCTCAGAATCAAACAACATAAGTACAATATCAGAGCAGCATCTGAAAGCAGTGCCTTGTTCGTTCATGTTAGGAATAATAATCATCCCATTGCTTGGGAAAAAAGCTTAGAAGTATTTAAATCATCTTGTGTCACAGAAAGACTTCTGGTTGAAGCTAGTTTGATTAAGGAATTAAAATCAATAAACCTTAGTGATGGTCAGTTCAAAACTGATAATATGTTATATAAATTTATTTGTCAGTGGCCCAAGGTTAAAAATGCTTTGAAAACCTTTGATCTAGATGTATGATAGTTATTTAGTGGGTCCCTTATTTTTGACCTGACCTGACTAGTCACGTCACCCCCCTTCTCTTAAGCTCCTCTACGTGTGTGTTGGTGTGGGGATTAGTGGATGACATCATTATGACCTGACCTCATGTTTTTAAGGTCACCCTGTATATTTAAGCCTCTCTCTGTCCATGTAATCCAGTTGCCTCTGAAGATGTCTTGAATAAAGACGAAAGCTAAGGTGCTCCGTTGTTTCCCTTTTCCCGTGTGATTTTATCAAGATATATATATATATATATATATATATATATATATATATATATATATATATATATATATATATATATATATATATATATATATATATATATATATATATATATATATATATGCCTTGTTATTTATTTCTCCTTAGTCTGTACTCACCCCTAAATCTGTGAATTACACGAAAGCGCTTGGGACCTTCATGTTTTCTTTGTTCTTTGTGGTTATCAGCATATATATACTGTATATATATGTGTGTGTGTGTACATTGATTCCCGGGTCATTTTCGTCGATGATAAACTTGCTGCTTTAACTGACTGGTAGAACAATCCTCAGTCTTGGACCAAAGCTGATACCTTCTACAAGAAGAAAGCGGCAGCCCAGTGGGAACTTCGCAATCTAAAGAATGACTGGTTTAAAAATAAAGCATGTGAAACAGACAAAATTTCAGATTAGCACAAGATGCACGAATTTTTCAATTCCCGTAAAATATTTTATGAGCCAATCACTCGTGGCGCAGTCCCCCTCCGCTCAGCCGATGGTAAATCCATAATTAAAGACAATGAAGGCCTCCTTCAGCTCTGGAAAGAGCACTACCATTCACTGCTCAACCGAAACACTGATGTGGATGTCCTGACTACCCAGCAGATCCCTCAGCATCCAGAATCGACCCACCTCAGCTATCCTTCTTCACTGGATGAGGTAGCTACTGCCATCAAACATGAAAAATAACAAAGCCTCAGGGCCTGATGGAATCCCAGCCGAGGTGCATAAAGCAGGAGGACCTTTGCTTACCAGCAGTCTCCACTCTCTCCTGGAGAATATATGGGAAAAGGAGGAAATCCCTCAAGCTCTTAAAGACGCCTCCATAGTCAATATTTATAAGAACAAGGGAGACCCCTCATACCGTGGCAACTACTGCGGGATCTCGCTGCTGTCCGTAGCTGGCAAGATTATCGTCCGACTCCTCCTAAACAGACTTCTTCCTGAGGCGGAAAACCTCCTCCCGGAATCTCAATGTGGCCTTAGACCATCACGTGGTACAACTCACATGATCTTTGCTGCCCGTCAGTTACAGGAAAAGTGCAGAGAACAGTGTCGTCTCAACAGGGAAGCCATCTGGAAGACCCTCAGCCTTTTTGGCTGCCCACCAAAATTCATCGCCATTGTGAGGCAACTCCACGATGGCATGAACGGCAGTGTTCTGCACAATGGCACCCAGTCTGAGTTGTTCCCTACTCACACTGGGGTAAAACAAGGGTGTGTACTGGCACCAACTCTCTTTTCCATTTTCTTGGCTGCTTTCCTTACCTGTGCCAGTGCCAATTGAGCCGTCGGGGTGGACATCGAGTACCGGACGAAGGGTGTTTTTGCCGCCACCTTGTACGCTGCGACCTCTGAACTCATGTTGTCGCACGACCTGTGACCTCACCAGATCTGTGGATGGAAAACAAGTTTTTGTGTGTTATGACCATAGCTAGGGCTCAGGATGCCTCTACCTGGCAGTATTTGTCCAACATCCTTTGAGGGCACACATTAGCGATACTAGCAGTTAGTGGAGCTATAAGCCAGCACACGTGAGTGAAAGAACACTGTTAATGTTTGAATTATGGTGAAATGTTATGAACTACATACGTGCATAGTGTAAGGCACTATGGATAATAACCATACAGAATAATGTATTTACTAACTGACGTATAATGTATACATGTAATGGAATGTAATCAGTAGTTAATGAGTGTCTCACTCCTTCAGTTTTTTACCATATCAATCAATAAACATTGAGTTAGTTCACGTTGCGGGTTTCTCTCATCCTTAAGACGTGACGTCATCTAACTGTCGAACCAGTCTGCAGTTAAAGTCAAAACGTTGGTGGGAGCTTTGTGAAGCCGATGGGTGAGAGTAATCGTTGGAACCGCGGAAGAGGATCTTACCATAGTCGGAAGAAGTCGATCTGAGGGACCCTGTGACGTCAGCTGCTTCTATGTTGTATCAACTGCGTCAACACGACGCCTGAACGAGCGGACCAAGAAGAGCTACCGCTGTGGCAAAATAGTTTGGATGATCGCGCTGGAGTATTATTGTTCTTTTGTGGTCCGCCCCGCGGACCTGAGTCAAAGTAAAGTGATCCAGTGCTGGTGTTATAATCATTCGTACGAGTGACCGGGAGACATAGTGATCATTGCGGACAGCCAGACTGGATACACCGAGCGCGTGTCGGTGAAGAAACTTGGTGGTAGTGATATTGATAAACGATTTATTGACAAAACATTATATAATTATGTCCTGCAGAGGCGAGAGGAAATCCAACATCAACAAAAGAGTGGAAGACGATTAAGCGCCTGTCCTCTGACTTGACTTGTAATGAAATTTAGCGAGATAACGTTCATATGATACAAATATACATTCGATTATCCAGTAGACAATCCCAATAATGTATCAATAATGAATTGGATTTAATCTGCTAGAACGGTGTGATGGAACAGAGCTGCTAGGACTACACATTAGGGTGTGTCATACGGAGGCGAATTTTTTTTTTTTGAGTTTGAAAAATCGGCCCATGGTATTAATGATGTAGTTCTATGTGCAGAATCATGTGATATCTTCAGAATTGAAAAGTTTTCATTTTTTGCTAGGTAAATTTTAACTTGAAATCTTATGAAAATTCAGTATTCCCACCCTTTTACCAACACCACTAAATAGCTTATTTAAAGTAAAGTAAATGTATCAGGTTAATTTATTAGGATGAAAATGATCCAGAATAGTGAAACGAATGATCTTGACACATTTATTAAATTTAATATTCCTTTAGAAAACAAAATCATCAAATACAAAAACCGTTTTTACTACTACGACCCGGTGTTGCTGCACACCATAGAGAACATGTCTTTCTTGCTTCTGTTTCTACTCATCACCTCCCTGCTGACCACCTGAGCTCGGATGTAGCCTTCCCTCCTCTCCTGGCTGTACACGTGACTGCTGGCCTCGCTCACTTGCTGTACACAACGCTCTATACTCTGGGTGTGCGAGGGCCAGGCAGGGACAAGCATGGGGTTGTCCAGGAAAGCTCTGACTTGAACATTGGTGAGGCTGCAGGTAA
Source organism: Homarus americanus (assembly GCF_018991925.1). Lineage (NCBI taxonomy): Eukaryota > Metazoa > Arthropoda > Malacostraca > Decapoda > Nephropidae > Homarus > Homarus americanus. Next base: position 43,884 of record NW_024727997.1, on the reverse strand, counting down.
GAGGGGCTCACTGCCAGCCTGGATGTTATCCAGATCTATGAGATCAGTGAGGGTCTTGGCACCTAGATTGACTTCAGGAGTCTTCCTGACCCTGAAGGAATCGTCACCAACTGATTCGTCATGCCCAGATCCTCTCATAAGTCTCATATCCAAGATCTTTTTGACTGCCACTCTTCTCTCCTCCTCATCCTTACTGCAGAGCATTGTCTGCAGAACTGCCTCGGGATGAGCATACCAGGAAGATCTCCTCACAGTCTGCTCCACAATCTGAACAACCTTCCTTGGCTGACTCCTCAGGAGCTCAAGCTGGAAGAGAACATGCCTCGGACCTTCGGAGAACGATGACTTGACCTTGGTGTTGAACCAATTTGGCAAGTAGACACTCACGATGAATTGGACAATAAGTCTCAGGTTGTGAAGCTGGTTCCCTTTCGGTTTATGATGAGCGACCCAAATTCTGCAGAACCTGAGAGCCGTTGTGAGCCACCTAGAATGTAAGACTGGACCTATCTGCAGGTAAGCAAGTCTATCAGGCATGACCCCAGTTTTGATGGCACTGCAAATCATGTAACCATAGTACTGGTCAGTACTCAGGTCGTCAATGACAGTATGTGCAAGCTCAACGAGTGGAGGGCCAACTGTGATTTTTTCAAGGCTCGGATTTATTTCTAACTCAGTGGCAGAGTCCAGCATCTTGCCAAGAGGACCAGACCATCTGTTGTTTGAAAGAGTCTTGCCATCCAGCTCCTGGATCAGATGTCTGAGTGGCAACTCGTTGGTGTGGAGGTCACAAACAATCCAGACCAGCTTCCTCCCAATCTTCCGCTCTATCCACTGTATGACCCCCCCTTGCCACCCTGTGTTCGTGTTGGTGCTGTCCCCTCCAATGGCCTGCAGGGTCTGGTCTACGTTCCTCTCTCTGAGCCAGTTCACAATGTTATCTGCCACTATCTCAGCTGGTTTCCTGATGTCATCTTTCTCTGGAGTGAAATGCCACAAATACTTCCCTCCTGGTTCACTGCAGCAGGAGTAGTGTTCCTCCTTCACCATGGCAGGGAACAACTTGTCAGAATCTCCAACTTTCATGAACACTTTAGTGTCATCCCTTCTCCCATCAAAGAACAAACAATTGATTCCATTTTCTCTTATCCCCTTATCAAACTCCTCTTCTAGGTTACTGACAAGTTTCTCCTGAGCTCTCCTTACTTTGTTATGATCTATCACCAGGTGAACATCATCAGGTGTTATCAAACCACCGTCAATCCAGGCAGCTGTTGCTACCTCTGCAGTTTCTCTGAGACCAGTGTGGTGTCGCATGCTGGCCAGAGCTATGCTCGGGATATCTTTCCTATTTCGAATCTTATGCCTGGAAGGTTTGGATCATTATTTTCTGGGTTAGGGACAAAGTCACCATTCTCCTGGTCAGCACTCGGATCAGCCATGGGGAAGTCATTAAACCCTGAATCAGCTTGACTCCAATCATCGGCCTTTTTTACCTCACCCTGGGCCTTCTCAAGTCTCTTTTCCTCGGCAACTCTTCTCCTCTTCTGTCTCTCTGTGGCAGCCTCCTGTCTCTTGGACTCCGGAATATCTTGGCTAGAAATCATGAGAGCCCCTATACTGCCAGTCTTCTCTCTCTGTGCTTTGACAAATGCCAGTTCGATCACAGGAATCTTCAGTTCACGCTTGCAAATACAGGAGATGTGGGCCTCGGATTTACAGTCACGATCGCATCCAAACTCAGGACAGAGAACAATTGGGCACTTGCAAGTAATTATGTCAAATAACTGGTCCAGTTGCTTGGCAAAGCTGTCCTTAACTGCAAGTTTTCCTCTCCCAAGAGAGATATCTCTTGCCTTTTCCCAACTGGCTAGCAGTCTCTCACTAATCTTCTTCTGACTTGTTATGACTGGAGGCTTGAACTGAGCGTTAGCCAGAGTGTACTGTGCCAAGACAGCTTTGGTCATATCACTGGCAATGTCTTTGTTTGTGTAAGTTCTTTGGTTCTTTTCACTGATTTGCCTGATTAAAACACCGTATCTCAAAGCATCTCTCAATGTAGGCAACTCCGACTTCAGGAGCTCTCTCCCAGACCCAAGATAGTGACTGAGATGGCTGGATTTTTGGTTCCTCGTCCTGACACAAGCAGCCATCGCAAATATTATCAACTTATAAATGCATCAGAATCTGAAACAGAAAAAAATATTGTTAGTTGGGTTGTTAAAGAATGAATTCAGAAAGCAATTTTCACTATTTAATTGTAATGCACTAATGCAGCTGTACGTTAGATTTTCGATAAATTTCACGCTAAAATTTACCTAGCAAAAGGTTGCAAAATATTGAAACTGAAATTATTTTCTGTTTATATACACTAAAATCTACAAAAAAAGTGATGGGCCATTATTTTTAGCTGATCTTCCCACCTATGACACACCCTACTACACATCTCATTCTCAATACAGCCAAAAGGTAACGGTTGAGTCCATGTGATCTTTGGTTTTTGCACAGTTTGCAAGGGTGATATGAACTTGGTCTAGTTTTAAGACCTCATCAGTGTATAGGTAAAAGGTTTATGATTGTCGGAGCTACTCACAAAACAACTAATATACTCGATTAAATTAAGAAGACGCTTCTTACAACCCCAAGGCACAACAGAAGTGTGCGCTTGTAACAACCACCAAGACACAGCAGAAGTGTGCGCTTGCAATAACCCCCAAGGCACAGCAGAAGTGTGCGCTCATAACAACTCCTAAGGCATAGCAGAAGTGTGCGCTTGTAACAACCCCCAAGGCACAGCAGAAGTGTCCACTTGTACCAACCCCCAAGGCACAGCAAGAGTGTGCGCTTGTACCAACTCCCAAACCACAGTTGTACTAGTTCCCCAGACACAACAGTGTAGTTGCTGCTATTGCCAGGACTAGCTGAAGTTTGCCCATACACCACCACAAATCACAAACGACCACCTCCAACTGGACGAAATAGCGGACATAGAAAACAATGAGTGGCCACAAGAAATAGATCTAGATGTGGAAAATGATGGACAACCACTGCTCGCTGGCCCCACGACGAAAGAGCAAGATTAACTGGAAAGTGTATCAACTATAGTTGATCAGCGATAGACACGACTCACCCCAACCAGGAACTAGCCGAAACTCAGAAACCAGCGACCATTGGAGGAGTGCATTGATGGAAGGTCTGGATAGCTACATTGAAGAAATCATCTTCAAAAAGGGTATTCTCAAGCCTGGTGGGTCAAGAAGACCCAACAGAGCAAATTTGAAGCAGATGCATGGCCTCATCGGGGGGAGGATCATTCGCTGAGGGAAAAGAGGAGCCATGGAAGAAACCACGGTCATAAGGACCACACCCAAGAATGAGTCTACTATTGACAAAGAAAAGGTTATACCATCACAGTCTGCAGATATAAAGACTAAGGAACCTTGGGAGGTGCTGGACAGGGTTATGTCAGCCTTACACTCCAGAGACATACGCCTTTCTACCTTCAAAGGGAAAAGCCGTCGCGACTATTTGAGCTTTATGCATTGCTTCAATGATGCTGTAGACAAGATCCAGAAGTCTGATCCTAAGAAGACGCCCATCCTCCTGCAGGCTTGTTCTGAAGAAATTCAAGACCACCTATACTCATGTAGTACTGTGGAAACGGCTATCAACAGGCTCTAAGAACACTGCGAATACGATTTGGAAGAGAAGATGCCTTTATTCGTGAACAGATTCAGAAACTGATGTTGACCCCGTCAGATACATACATTCAGACAGGCTGAATGTATGTATCTGTGACTTAGAGCCCCATGGTGCACTGTGGCAAGTTGACAATCTGCTGGGGAAAAAGTCGTTAGTTGAGAAGTTACCTCGTCGCTTGCGCAAGAAATACCGAAGCAAAATGGAGGAGTTCGAAGCTCAAGGAGAAAAGGAACCAGGGTTAGAAAATCTCTGGGTTCTCATGCAGAAGGCCGGTGGTACTGGAAATGCGAGAGAGGCATACACAGAAACATGGGAGCCAGAGTTAGACGATAGGCCGGCAATAATACTAGCAGGCGTGCTGTAGGACTGGCTGTTACAGGCGCAGAGTGCAAGGCTTGCTTGCTCTACTCAAAAGATCATAACTTGAATCGATGCCACAAGTTTCGTACTATGGCAGTACTGAGAGAACCCGATCTGTACAACGATTGCAGTACTGCTTTCTGTGTCTCAGAAAGGGACACCAGGCCAATGCGTATCTGACGGGATACTCACAGTGTGACATTGATGGATGTTCAGAGTTACAGTCTAGATGGTCACACTCTGCTCCCAAGTCCATGCAAAGGGAAAGGTATGAATATAGACGCCAGAGCCAAGAAACAGATATAAGTTAGTCTCGTGACCGTGATGAACGGACTAGGGACACAAGTGACTACTTAATCAAGAGGAACCACGGCATCAAGACAGAAAGGTCGGAACCTACACAACAAGATGATTGGCATGAACGACACGACAAGAGGTCACGAGGTCATGAAGATGTAGGCAGACGTGAGAAACCATACTGGGACACTGGAGAGTCAACCAAGAGGGAGAAAGCAGGACCCAGTCAATGACTAAAGAAGAGCAGGGTGGCTCTTCCACTGTTGGAGGTGGAGGTAAAGGGGTCGAACTCAAGGCGCACGACAAGAATGAATGCACTCCTGGACTCCGGCAGTAATCGGTCCTTCTATGCGAAAAGTCTACTGCAGCGATTAGAGACGATTGGAAAACCAGTATCACTCTTTATTGACACTCTTATCCATGAAGAACAACGACACACACATTGAAGATAGACTTGGAGGTCAAAGGCACGCAGGTGCGAAGGTCTAAATGTACACTATTACTCCAAGGTGTACTGGTAATTGATCGCTTGCTCCCGTCATTGGGAGACTCACTCGCGTCAACTTTGGATGTAATGGATTGGGAATATCTTCGAGAAATTATACCACCTGTGTCTGGTGTTCAAAACGTTGAACTACTAATAGGGCAGGACTGTCCAAGAGCCTTGATTCCATTAGAGTGCCTGACAGGACGAGCTGGAGCACCATTTGCAGTGAACACTCAACTTGGATGGATGTAAATGGCCCAATGGCCCAATGGCCCATGAAAATGTTGCTACTCTTGCTGTCATGGGTTCACCACCGGCTCTCCCTCCTGCTGAGACACATTTAGAGGCACAAGTAAGGTTCTTTTGGGAATTGGAGATGACCTTTAAAAAAACTACAATTGATGTACCAGTGTCGCTGGAGGACAAAAAAGTCGTCCAGCTCTGATCATCGACAGGTGCGATGATAAATGGACACTACCAGTTTCCCATTCCATTCCGGCGAGAACCACCTAACCTACCGGACAACAGATCACTTGTTGTCAGGCGTCTGAATTGTCTGAAAAAACGCCTCCTAAGAAATGCAGAACTGAAACTAAGAAATGTTGCAGAAATTGAACAGTTAATCATTAAGGGCTTTGCGGAGAAGGTGCCAAAAAGGGAACTAACAGCAAATTCTGGAAGAACTTGGCATCTGCCTCATCATCCAGTACTAAATCCAAACAAACCAGAGAAGACTCGCATTGTTTTCGATTGTACTGCAACATTTTCCAATGTGTCACTAAACAACGAGGTACTTCAAGGACCAGACTTCAACAACAAACTCTTTGGAGTCCTCATAAGATTTCGTCGGGAGCCATGTTTCATCAGGTCAAGGTGCACAGGGATGCCCTAAGATTTCTCTGGTGGGGAAATGGAGACCTGTCGGGAACCCCAACTGCCTACCGAATGACAGTGCATATCTTTGGAGGGGTGTGGAGTCCAGCTTGTGCTACTTATGCATGGCAGAGAACTTTCCAGGATTATGGATCAGAATTCTCCATAGCAACCACCAGAGCTAGAGAGAGCTTTTATGTGGACGACTCGCTTGTGTCTGTTACTGATACTGAAGAAGCTATCTCCACGGCACACCAGCTGCAAGAACTCTTGCTAAGAGGGGGGATTGAAGCTTACAAAATGGATAAGTAATCACAAAGGAGTACTCAGCACTATCCTCATGGAAAAGCGGCACACCTATGACAATTTGCCCACAGAGAGCCCTAGGAGTGATGAGAAATTTGGAGACGGACCAGTTTGCTGCAAATGCAAAAGTCCAAATCCGGCCTATGACAAGAACGGGGCTTCTAAGCATTGTAATCTCTGCCTATGACCCACTGGGATTCATCTGTCCTTTCACCATCAAGGCAAAGATCTTCCAGAACGAGTGCAGAAGACAAGAAAATTGGAACATACCTCTTCTTGACCACAACCTAGTCTTGTGGCAGTGTTGGTTGTCGGACCTAAAACTATTGCAGGATTTCCAGATTCCACGCTGTTATACACAAGTTGGTCTGAGCCGCACTGCTTCTGCTCAGTTGCATCACTTCTGCGACGCTTCACAATCAGCTTATGTAGTCATTACCTACCTGAAGACTGTAGACCGGGAAGGAAGAATTGACTCTTCCTTTGTGTGTGGCAGAGCCCGACTAGCAACTTTAAAGCAACAATCCATACCACGGCTAGAACTTTGTGCCGCGGTACTGGCAGCACATGCTGACACAACAGTGCAACATGAACTCTGTATACCACTAGCGGATTCTGTGTTTTGGACGGATAGTATGATTGTGTTGAAGTATATTGGTAACACTGGGAAACGCTTCCACACCTTTGTTGCAAATAGAATGTCGGCTATAAGAGAAGTCACGGACATGAGGCAATGGAGACATGTCAGCTCAGAGCAGAACCCGGCAGATCATGCAACACGAGGAGTAACCGCTTCTCAGATGCTGGAGAATTATCGTTGGACCCATATTCAAGGTTTATAAGGCTACCTCCCGAGCATTGGCCAAAGGCACCGCAAGTTGACACGGAGCTCGAGGGCGTTCCTGAAGTGAAAAGGGACGTGACTTTGCTAACCTCCATAGTAGACAGGACCAAAGAACCCTTGCAGTGCCTGTGGGAAAAGTACTCCTTTGGTTTCAGCTTCAAAGAGGAGTAGCTTGGATCCAGAGGGTTATCAACGTCTTCAAAGATAAAATACCAACTGTATGATATATATGGACACAAAGTAGTACCTTTAGCTGTATATTATTATATTACTCTTATTAATTATGTATAGTAAAGTATTACAGCACATGTATTAATTCTATATAATATTCCATTTATTGTGCACCATGTTATGTATATAAATTATCACATTTATACTTTATGTATTTAGCTTGTGAATGCTGGCATTTGTACAGGCCAGCGCGTAGTAATACATAGATAGATGTAGAGAGAGAAGACAGAGTCCTCGTGGCGTGACCGCGGGCTTCTGCGTCCTACTGTTTGTATATATATATATATATATATATATATATATCTCCCGTACGAGAATAGAACCTACTTTTAAGACAACAAGTGTTTGTGTATACCCTCAGTAGTATAGAACATTCTTTGGGTATCTGACAATACGCTAGATGGCGCAGTGATTATTTCTCAGTGAGATACAGTGGACCAAGCCTTCGCCCGGACTCAGTTAATGGCGTCTTCAGTCTTCAGCTTCAGACAGCAAGACTACTACAAGCCTCTAGACTTACAGTGTTGTGAAGTGCTGTGCTGTGTATTTTAATCATAATTGTCTGTGCAAGTTGCGGTCAGATGACTAAGGGAGCGGCCCGACAGTACGTGCTCTCCCGTCTCTGGTCTGAGGGTGACTGAGAGCCAGCGCTGGACGCTGCCCACCCGCTCCTACGTCTGGCAGCGCGCCAAGTCTCTCCCGGCAACCCGCAAGACACACACACACACACGCATTCACCTTATATTAAATTATTGTGACTTACTTCAGTCTTCTGTAATTCTGTGCATAGATTACGAGGGGCTGACCCGGTCTTTTGCACAGATAGAGTACAGAAGCAGTCGGCATGTCTCACAGGGATCAAAACGATACCCTGGACGATGGGGTTACGAGTTTTAGTGTGGGAGACCTCTCCCCACCCACGCTTATGCCCCACGCTCCCCACAGTGACAATGCCCAGGAGAGAAGAGGAAGAAATTCGGTACAAAGAGTCTGAAAGACGACGCCACAAAGAGGAACAACAACGCAGAGAACTCGAAGACATACGTAGACGTGAGGATGACCTGCGAAGAAAGGAGGATCAAGCCAGATTTGAAGTCTTGATTTCTCTGTTAGCCTCCCCACAACGATCTACCGTACAAGATTCGTCTGCTACTAATGTTGATACGACTAGAGGTACTGGTACCTCATTTCCCAGAGTCGGAACAACACCTCAAAAGGCTGCTGTACAGACGCCTCCCTCTCTGATGTCTGACGCTTCTTATCAGATGTTTCGGGAATGGCGTCGACGTTGGCAAGACTACGCAACAATGGTTGACTTGTCCAGTTTATCACAGCCGAAACAAATGATACAGCTTCGTATGTGCTTGTCCTTAGAGACACAACGTACTCTCGAGCACACACTTCAAGTGCCTCCTACGACAACTCTGACGGTAGAGGCCGTGCTCGACAAGTTGCAGGAACACGTCAAGGGACAGCGCAACGAAGCACTCAGGAGAATAAACTCCTCCAATGTAAACAGCTTGAGGGAGAATCTTTTGACGCATTTTTTGTAAGGCTCAAAAGGTGTTCAGAGGAAGTTGATGTTTGTCCCGGACATTCTCAAGTCTGTGAAGAGACACAACTTAAGACAATCATTTTAACGGGTGTCCGAGATGAAGAGCTAGTTCAGCGTCTCATTTCCCTCGACCCCACTTCCTCCCTTCAAGATGTTGTTACGAAATGTCGAGCGTACGAGGCCGCCAGGTGTGCGACTTCAGCTTTACGCTCACAACCTGACCAGGTGAGGGCAGTGTCTTCCTACAGAAAGGGTAAGAAGCAGCAACGTAACCCCACCCCTCACCCTCCAGCTACACCTTCAGCAGCAGCTTTGTGTAACAGCTGTGCGAGGCAGCATAATGCCTCCCAGTGCCCAGCTGCTCAAAGCGTGTGCAGAAGTTGCGACCGCCAGGGTCACTGGGCTTATACAGTCAAGTGCCCTGCTAGCACAGTTCAGTGTAGACTTTGTGGTCGTGTGGGCCATTATGACAAATGTTGTCGTAAGAAGACACATAAAGGACGCCACCTAGGATCCAAGAAGTCATCCTCAGGTAGTGCTGGCGCGCCCCCTCCTTCTGGCAAGCATCAAGACGCTGTGTCCAGTCGTTCCTGCCGTCGTGTACATAGTTCCACAGACACGACGCCCCAGCACATCAATGTCGTCATTTCTTACGGTAACTCGTCATCCAGTCTTCAGATGTTACCTGACACCGGTGCTGACGTCTCAGTAATTGGTCCACAACACTTAGCAAGTTTGGGAATACCCCGGAGCAACCTACAGCCCCCTCCTCAGACAACGAAACTGACAGCTGATGGTTCCAAGATGGCTCCAGCTTTGGGATCTTTCTGGGCTACTCTTACCTTTGGTAAGCAGTCTTGCTCAGCCCGGATTGATGTTCATGATGGTATCCCGACTCCGCTTTTATCATATGGCCATTGTCAAGAGTTGGCCATTATTTCCAAGGAATTCCCTAAACCTATTTTAAAGGCCACCCCAGAGGACGAGATGTTGTGTTCTACAGCTGCTGCATCCCTCAAGTCAGTGGTTTCATTGAAGGCCGTCTTCACATCAGAAGAGTCTACAGCACTGGATGCAGACAAGACCCTTGAAGATCTCCGCACCGCAGCCCGGGCCGACCCTTCCTACATCCGGCTCGTCGACTGTGTGTCTCAGGGATTTCCATCTAACCGATACGACCTTCATGAATCGCTACTCCCGTACTGGAAAATACGCGAGGATCTCTATTGTGACGGAGACCTCGTCTTGTATGGCCCACGAGTAGTCATTCCTGCTGCCCTACGCCGCCGTACCTTGGCCCGCCTTCACGACAGCCATCAAGGAGTGGAGGCCACCAAGCGACGGGCTGTTGTTGTTGTTGAGATTGTCGGACCGTAGTCCGACACGGGCCTTTGCCTATAGGCGGCCCGTTTGGTGGTTCCGGCTGGAGCTCCAGGAGCAGCCAGACCGGATTGGGATTGGAGGTGGTCCCACCTGCAGATTGGAGGGATACTGCAGGTTGCAAGTGTGAGCGGACCCCCGATCAGTGGACGCTTACCACCAGCCCCCACTCTTGGACGTGGTCAGCTTCGGAGTGGCGCGCCCCCCGAACTGGGGTCCGCACTTGCTGGGAGAGGATGCTTTCTAAGCTATCTGGGTGGTGGGTATCGTGTGATGACCCGGAGTAGGTGGTGAATGTGGTCTGTATGGGCCTTTCGGGTTAGAGTGGCCGCTGGTGTTGTGTGTGTTTCTTGGGAGATTTGAGTTCTGTTTCGGAGGCTTTGTGTGACCTCGCAATCGAGGAGATAGTGTTCAAGTGGGTTGGCTGCTGGCTCCTGACAGTAGGTGCATTCCATGACGTCATTTCCGATCATCTGCCAGGAGCACTTGTACCCTAGTCGTAGTCGATGAAGGCTGACTTGGGTTTGTCTTGGAGTTTTCTTGTCAGCGAAAGGTGGTTCCCCTTTTGTGGCCGCCAGGTACCATTTGGCTGATTGGGAACCAGCGTTGAGTGCATGAAGGAAGCTCTTTTTGATGTGGAGCTTGGTAGTCTTTCTGAGGTGATTCTTGATCTGTTGCACACTTGCTGGAACTTGGATGTGTACGCTACTAGAACGTGTAGCTGCCTTGGCTGCTTCGTCTGCCACGTCGTTTCCTCCGATCCCTACATGACTGGGAATCCAGTGTAAGACGACTGGTCGGTTTTGGCTTTGGAATTCCTGTAGCTGTGCGAGGATCGAGGTGATGATGTGGACGTTGTCTCTTGGTTGACTGTGTTGCAGCGCCTGCATGGCCGATTTCGAGTCCGTGTGAATTATGATGGACTTGTTGTGTTGTATTGCAGCGTGTTGTAGGGCCTTTGAGATTGCTACCAGTTCTGTTTGTAGGGTGGAGCAGTCATTGGAAAGTCTCCATTGGAGGGTCTGACCTTGGGTGTAGAAGGCCGCTCCGGATCTATGATGTTTTGGGTCCACCGAGCCGTCTGTGAAGTATGATGCTGCATCAGCCGGTATCTCGGTGGCTATGGCTTCGAGAGTTATTTTTTTGAGGTCCTCCTTCTGGAGGTTGGCTTTACTATCGCCTAGGTCGGTAAATTTGAGTGTGGCTGGTGGAGGGCTCCATGGTGGAGGAACAGCGTAACCATTGTCTCGTGTGTCTTGGTTGTTCTTGACGAGTGTTTCTGCTTGCAGGTGTCGGATGACCTCGCTTGCCTCGTGCGACCAGGTGGCCCCTCGCACTCTGTGGTCGAGGTGGAGGGAGGCACTGATTCGAATCTTGGCAACTGTGGGCTTGTCTGCTCTACAGATTTTGGCGAGGAGACCGGCTGTCACCTGCTTGACTCGTACTGCCAGGGGTGGTAGTTCGGTTTCCATTTGCAGATTGCAAATTCTGGTCCACATGGGTGCTCCGAGCATGGTCCTGAGAGCATTGTTTTGGATGACTTCTAGCTTAGCTATTTGGTCTTCTCTCAGTCCAATGAGTGCTGGAGCACTGTAATCTACCAGCGATCTGATGGCGGCTGTGTAGTAGGCTTTGAGCACATGAAGGTTTGCTCCTGCGGATTTGCTGGTGAGCGACCTCATTATGTTGTGTCTGCTCTTCGTCCTGTGCCTGAGATACTCGAGTTGCGGCTTGAAGGTGAGTTTCTGGTCAAACCAGATTCCAAGACACTGGTGGGCGTTGGTCCAGACTACCGGCGTGTTTTGTATGGAGAGCATCTTGTCTGGTGTGTCTGTGCAGATGGCCATCGCTTTCGACTTGGCTGGATTTATCTTGAGTCCAAGTCTGTTGCACTCCTCTTCTATAAGTTGGAGTGCGTGTTGCGTGTTGGCTAGTCTGTTCGATCCTCTTACTATAAGCTGTAAGTCGTCTGCATAGCATAGGAGCTTGGCTGTTTGTCTGAAAGGAAGTTTGACTAGATTTTCCATCAGGACATTGAACAGCATTGGACTGAGGATGCCTCCTTGTGGGGTTCCGTTTTCATGGACCCTGTAGCTTGAGGTTGCTCCCTGAAAGCGTACTCGTGCTTCTCTCTGTGTGAGGTAGTTCTGGATCCACCCCAGCAACCTTCCTTTGACGCCTTTTTTAGCGAGCGTAGTTGTAATGGCCAGTGGATTTGCTAGTTCGAAGGCTTTCTCCAGGTCGAGGAAGACCACCAGAACTGGTTTGTTGTCCACTGTGCTGAGTATCTCGGCGATGTTGTTGCCTGTGCCGGTGTTCTCGGTGTAAGCAAAGATGTGAGGGTGTGGGCTGCCTACTTTCCACTTGAGTCGGTTGAGAGCCATTCTTTCTCCCGTCTTCGCTATGCAGCTGAGAAGGGAGATGGGCCTCGGTTTGTCTGGTTCTCTGGGCTTCGGAATGGGCTGTATATCTGCCTTCTTCCATTCCGGTGGGAGTCTTTGTGCTGTCCACGAGGCATTGATGGCTTGCAGCAGAGCCTCGTGTCCGGCTGTACCGGCATGAGAAAGCATGGAGTAGGTTATCCTGTCGGCCCCTGGTGCTGTGTCCTTGCTTCGTTTTAGCGACTTCTGGAGTTCTTGCTGGTTGAATGGTCTGTCAGTGTCATCTTCACTGTTGCAGGCCTCTTCGATCATCTGGAGTCTGACCTGTCGCAGACGCCGTTGTGTCTCCTCCGCCTGTCTCGGGAGGTTTTTCGTTGCTGCTCGGTCAGAGAACAGTTTTGCAAGTCTCTCGGCTTCCTCTTCTGGGTTGGGATGGGTTGGTGGTGGTGGTGTTGCCTTCCCAGATGCCCTTCGGATCTGGGCCCACATCTTGCCAAGGGAGGTGTGCTCGTTCAGTTCGGAGCACCACTTGAGCCAGCTTACGTTTTTTATTTCTTCCTTCTCTTCCCTGGTATCCTTAACTATGACTTGCAGGAGATGTCTGTTTGTTGCCGTGGGATGTCTCCTGTAGTTTCTTCGGGCCATGTTCACTCTGTGGTTGAGTTCTTTCACCCTGGGACAGTAGTACCAGTAATCATTGTACTGTCTTGATGTGGGTTTTGTTTTTGGGATAGCCTCTTCTGCCGCTTGGTGAAACGCCTCGACCAATTGGTGGTGGAGGGTTGTCTCATCCACGGGTGCTGCGCCGGCCGGCTGTGATTTTTCGCGCCACTTAGCCAGGTGTTTCTTAAAGAGTCCCCAGTCTGCCTTTTGGGTATTGGTCGCTGGTCAGCGTGGGGTGTAGCTTCCAGGAGGCCTAAGGCTGTAGTGCACTGGAGACGAAGGTTAGATCTAGCCTTCCTCCCCTAGTGTGGGTGGGCTCTCCGGTGTTCAGGAGGCAGATCTCGGGTGTGTCTTGAAAGGTGGTGTATAGGTGTAGGCCGTCTTCATTTGTGGGGCTTACCGAGCTTAGGAAGCAGACTGTATTTTGGCCCGGAATCGACGCGGACTTTGCAAGTACCGTCCGTGCCTGTGAGCCGTGCCAGATTCTGCAACCCAGCCAGCAACAGGAACCTTTAATGTGAATAGAACCTACTTTTAAGACAACAAGTGTTTGTGTATACCCTCAGTAGTATAGAACATTCTTTGGGTATTTATGCAGAAAACCCAACAGCAGCACCCGTATCCACTACCTCTAAGATGTCCCCACACACAACGCTTCCGTGACGCCTGCTGGACCACCACTCCACGACCCCCTGACGGAGACACGATGATCCTCCCCATACTGGCCAGATATTTTGTAAATAACATTGATTATGTGTTAAAGGAATATCCTTCCTTCCTTAGGCTTTAGTAAGCCCCTTTATAATATTTATACTGTATATACTTGTCACACTTGCCAGATGCTTCTGGTGTCATTGTACAGGGGTACCTAGTGACAGCACTAGGATCCTGCTTCCTCTATCAAGGAATAAACATTTGAAATTGAAATTGAAATTGCGTTTATGTGTAAATGTTTACCCCCTGTGCTCTTGAAGGGTGTTGAAGTTTTGTTGTGACATCAATGCACGATGATCACAGTAGTTCTTAAAAAGTTGCAACTTGTGTGTGAGTTCCGATGTAATGACCACAGTCGTACACGTCAGTAAACGTAAAATCAGACGATTCATATTACGCTCAGTAGCCCACAAAACATGTAGCTATGCCTTCTTTATTGAGTCTCCCATTTGAGGCGTCCGTTTTTATTTGCTCCCTAGCTTAGGTACCGTCCATTTTCTCTGACTTCCTGAAACCAACCTCTCTAAAAAGTAAATCTGAATGAGAGAGAGAACACCATTGTTTTGAGTCAATTTAGATATGTCTGATTACAGTTGAAGCATTCAAGAACCTTTGTGAGTGATGTTGAAAGCTTCAACTGTCTATATTGTTATAACACTTGTCAAGTAAGTGAGTGTCCAGTCTGCCAGTACGAATGGCATCCCGTGATATAGTCCTTGGGGATTGCCAGGAGTTTCTGAGTGCTACTGAAATTTGTATGTAGTTTAGCTAGTGTCAGTTGTCTATTCAAGAAAGCCATTAATCTCCTGAAAGAACATGTCAAACTCCTTATCTCCAAAATCTCAACGTATACCTATAGAGGGTCCTTGTCTAGAAATTCCGATTATGTTGTGAGAATGACGTTAACTGCGTGTGTATTTCACTTTTTCCTGGCAAGCTCAATCTCTGATTAGATTATAAAAATAGACGTAAGAAATTCACCTGGCCCATGGCATTGATTTTCAAAGTTAAATGTACAGCAACTGAGTTGAATGTAATTTCTGTCATTGCGTGATTAGCCTTTCTGGCTCAGGTTTGTTAAAAAAAATCTCCCACTGTCTTGTCACGTGGTCGAACAGCTGGTTCGGCGTCCTCTCAAACTCGGGCTCCCAGGAATTGATTATACTTGCCCAGATATTTTCAATGGGATTCATGTCGCATCCCTTGCTCGGCAATTCCAAGAGCCTGAGGAGTTGCTGCCCGTCAAACAGTGACTCACTGCTCTGGCTATGTGGATGGGGTATTTATCATGAATGAAAGTAATTGGCCCAGCAGGGAATGGGAAAATGCGTTCCTGAATTGAAGGGAGGAATTAATTCCGCAAGATGTCTAGATATTTATTTGCCTTAAACCTCCCTTGAATTTGAAAAACATCTCCCATACCGTGCAGGGATATGTAGCCCCACACGTTCAGCTTCACATGCCCACTTCTAGCCACCTCGTGAGGGCCCTGTCGTATCTGCAGGAAGGGAAAATACGATACAAATATACTGTAAAAATATTGGCGTAATTAAGCTATTACATCTTATATTAAGTTTGTAGTATAATGCTTGAAAAGAAATTTTTATGTTATGAGATAATCTTAAAGATTTTTATTTGAAAATGTATAATGAGCTGTTCGATGTTTTACGGCTATATCGACAACTACGGTCTAAATCTTATTTTAATCATAATGGACTGGTTAATATGTTAAGGTTACTTACCTCGTGCGATTTGGCCGCCACAAATGAATTTTACCGTGGTTAGTACTGGCAAAAGTCTTCTCATCCGAGAAGACTACTAGCGACCAAAACTCCGGGTCCTCCCCCACATATTGCTGGGCAAACTGGAAGCGACCAGTGCGGTGTTGGTCAGTTAGCCGTTCCTTTATGGCAGGGACTCTGTGTTGTATGCCTGCCTCATGCAAACGTGACCTGACAGTCTGTGCACAGACGTCTAAGTGTAACGCCTCTCTGATGGCGACAGGGTTGGAGAACGGGTTGATTCGGATTGCTGCTATTATGGCGGCATCATCATCCCTAGTAGTCAGTCGGGGGCGTGGTCCTCTTTCTGAAAATAGACACAATAATGTTTTTGGATCTCCTGTGTCATAACCTGGTATGCCATTAACGCTATGGCACACACTCATAACCTTTAACAAAAAAACATAACATTTTCATTATAATATTTGCATTATTATATCATTTATATAAAAATACATATCTTAGATATTGTTTATATCCCGGGTCAATCGGAAATTCACACACACACACACACACACACACACACACACACTGACTGAGAACTATAATATACGAAGATACAATGTCGTGACTGACAAATGAGTCTATTACAGTGTCTGGTCTCTAACTTACGTCAAAATATATTATGTATTGCTCACATTGTAAAGACAATTAATTCCTTCTTGAAACATTCAAGATTAATTGTGGAACATACTGTATATTCTTGAAATTTTATTGGAGAATCTCGTGGCAGCCCTGGTTGTAGTTGCAGTGCCAATTCATTGATATAATTTCTTCATTATTTAAGCAAATATACGAATATTTGGAAACTTGTCATGATCTTAAATAACGATGAATAATTTATTATTGTAAAAATGCTACTTTTAGATTCTTTAATATTTATCCTGACAGTGATACAGCCGAAAATATATCCACCAATCATTATTACCATTACATACAGCCAGCCTTCCTTCAAGTATTGGCAGGTAAAGTTGCGAGCAAGAGACCCAGGATGGGGTCGGTGCTTCTTTGGCTGACTGTACATACCTGATCAATCGCCTAAATTGAAACTACCTGTACTCAAATTGGATTTTTGTAGGTAAAAACAAATTTGATGTACCAAAATATAATTGAGGCAATCTTATTTTTTTTATATTATGTTCTGTATTATTGATATATGATTCTATGTTCTTCTATGTGTCCATGACAGTATTGTTTTGATGATTTCATTTACCCCTGTCTAGGATTTTTTTTTTTTATTCATTTGGTGTGCCATTTTTTTGTATATGGGAAAATTATGTGACATATATATGTCGTCTGCATAGTGACAAATAACCAAGTATTTCAGTATATTTTGTTTTTGAAGATTATGTAATTACTGTAAATGTTTTGTTGGCTATATCACATAATGTGAATCTTTTTGGGAGGGGAAAACTTTGTAATGACCAAAGTCGTACACGTCAGTTTACGTAAAATCAGATGATTAACATTATGCTCCCACAAAACATGTAGCTATACCTTCTTTATTGAGTCAGAGGAATCCGTTTTCTCATCGCTTCAGGACATCTGAGTCTTCCGTTTTCCCTCAATCTTAGAGTGCACCCAATACTCCGTATTCCTTAGTATAACGACACAAAATTTGAAAAATTGCAACTGTAGTCGTATCTGTTAAGGCAACTTAGATATGTCTGATTACAGACAGTTGAAAGCTTTAACTGTCTTTATTGTTGGTGAAACTTGTCAAGTAAGTGAGTTCAAGTCTGCCAGTACGAGGGGCATGTCCTTATATCGTCCTTGGGATAGCCATGAGTTTATAAGTACTAATGAAATTAGATAATTTTGATGCCCAAACATCAGAGAATCTGATGTTTGTAGTTTAGTTAGTGTCAGTTGTCTATTTAAGAAAGTCATTAATCTCCTGAAAGATGCTGTCAAACTGTATAATCTCCAAAATCTAACGTACCCCGTGAATAGTTCCTTGTTCGTAGTTTTGCTGGGCTTGTGAAAATAGTGTTGTTAGTGTGTGTGTATTTGACGTCCATTTCATTTTTTCCTGGCAAGCTCAATTTCTGATTAGATTATAAAAATAGACATAAAAATTCACCTGACCCATGGAATTGATTTTCATAGTTAAATGTACAGCGACTGAGTTGAATGTAATTTCTGTCATTGCGTGATTAGCCTTTCTGGCATGTGTAGAGCACAGGCCTGAGTTACCAGTTAACCGTATATAAACTCGTGTACGAGGAGTAGCGTCAGATCTCTGACGCTGTTCCATCTTATTTCAGGTATGTGTACGTTCTCACGCCCGCCTTATTAAGTCAGTTTAACTTAGTGAATTTTGTGAATATTAGTGTTCATGTTGTAACAGTAAAATTATCATTTACCCAGTGAAAGAATTAATGTAACGTAAATATCGTTTGTCGTTGCCAGGCGAAAGATTGTTTGTGATTGAGTTATTTTGTCACATCTCTGATGCTGTTCCATCATATCTCAGGCACAGTGTGTGTGTGTTAGCTGATTACCCACCAGTCACCGGGGGACCTGTAACTGCATACGAACTCGCTGTCTTACAGGATGGCGTTAATTCGGCACGATTAAATTGTGCCAGTCCGTACCCTAGGAACTAAGCCCAAACTCCCTCTCAGTGTGTCCGACTGCAACCGACCCTGACAGCGCTCTTCGTTTGTTGTGGTGACACCAGTGTTACACCCTGGGGCATTCCTTACAGTTATATGGGCCAAAGCATTATTGTTGTATATGATTGGGGATAATTAGCAGAAATATAGTTATCCCATGTTGAGTAGTGAACCCATAAATAAATATTGATAGTACCAGTAGTAACGTGTTATGTGTGTTGATTATATTATTCATATGTACTACCAACTGAGGGAAAGGTGACATGTTGTTCATTCCAAAATAACAAGATGTTATAAATAATATGTTAATTTGGGATATTGTCAAGTGTGTCATATAACCATCTGTATTGACATTGGAGTAATATAATGATTGTTTAAAATTGTAACCAAGAATTGAAGATCTATTTTGCTACTTGTCAAAGAAATAATATAACAGTTTTTTAATGATGTAATAAGTAATTGAAGATCTATTTTATGAATTGTAAAGTAAGACCTAAGTGGTCCAGTCTTGTCTGACTGTACTTATTTAACATCTTGTTCACTCCTTATGTAAATAAATATTGAATTAGTAAACTACGAGTATCACCGCTCTATTCCTTCTAACCGTTGGCTCTCAGAAAATAACTATTGTAACTCACGTGCCTAGAAGCTCGCTAGCACGCTACCTAACAGTTCAATGAGATATGCGATATTCTAATAAAAGTCTGGGTGGTGGCAGGCTACCGTGGTAAGTATAATAAGTGCTATAGTAAGAAGGACATGGTTTTCCCAGACTATACCATGGTATAGAATATAACTAAGGCATAATAATAAATTGAGAGAAAGAAAAGATGTAAAATCTAGAAAATGCAATAATATATTTGACAGAAGATATAAGTATAGAAAAGAATATTAACTTAGAAAATATAAACAAAGAAATAAATGATATATATACTGATAGACAGAAAGGCTTAAAAAATAAAATTATTAATATATACACAAGAAAAGATTAATAGAAAATATAAGCAAGTATATAACTATTGAAAAATAAATAGAATAAATATGAAACATATAAAAAAGAGCCCCTTAAACCAGCAGAGTGTACTGTAGTTGTCTGCTGGTCTTATAACACCGGTCAACACAATTTTTCTGGCACAAGGTTTTTAAACGGATTTTAAGTAAATTTGGGGTGCAAAATCTAAATATGACTTTGGTTTTTGTCTATCACATCAGGTTTTTGAGATATACCATATTGCACTTTTGCTGGGAAACGTAAACTTTTGGATCAAAATTGACGGTTTAAACATGTATACATAAATTTTTTCAGCATTATAATTTGTATTTTTCTGTAACCAAAAATTGTTAATATCAAATTGGAAAGTTAATGCACATATAATATTTAAATGTAACATTGAAGGGTGAAAAAAAACAATTAATGTATGGTAGAAATAGTGCAAGTATTAAGATCAAGTTACAGTTACATAAACTTCCTCTTTTTGGCCGATCTCTTATGTACAGCTTCTGGAATGTCTCTCATCAAACTCCAGCAGTAGTCCGCCATCATGTTCGAGTCCCATCGACCTTGGTAACGTTCTTCCATTACTTTAATGTCTTGATGAAAGCGCTCCCCTTGCTCCTCGCTCACTTCTCCCAGATTTTCTGGAAACTCGTCCAAGTGACTGTGTAAGTAGTGAACCTTGATACTCATTCTGCATCCAAGTGCTTGTAAACTCAAGAGCAGCTCTTCCACAATTTCTTGATAGTTGTCCGCTTTCTTGTTCCCTAAGAAGTTCCGCACCACATTAGAGAAAGCATTCCAAGTTCTTGCCTGTGCCTCAGTCATTGTTGCAAGGAAGTGTGGATCTCTGAGTAGTGTTCTTATTTGAGGTCCATCAAAAATCCCTGCCTTTTTCTTCTCGTCGCTAAGACTTGGAAAGGTTGAGCATATATATCTGAAACACTCTCCACTATGATCAAGAGCCTTGACGAATTGCTTCATGATACCAAGTTTTATGTGCAGAGGAGGAAGGACAATGTTTTTCCTGTCAACCAGAGGATCGTTAATGATATTCTTGTCACCAGGCGTCAAACTATGTCTTGGTGGCCAATTCTTTTTCACCCAATGGTCTGCTGTAGCCCTGCTGTCCCAGTAGCACAGAAAACAGGGGTATTTTGTGTACCCTCCTTGCTGGCCCAATAGAAAGTTTACCATTTTCAAGTCCACACAAATTAACCATTCATGAGCATGGTATTGCAACCTCTCTAGAACAGTCTTAATGTTTTCATACTCTTCTTTAATTTGTACAGAATGTCCGATTGGAATTGAACCATACTTGTTTCCGTTATGAAGAAGAACACATTTCAAGCTCCTTTTAGAACTGTCAATAAAAAGTCTCCAATCCTTACTATCATATGCTGGTAGTCCCATGGAGAGAAGAAGTCCTTCTACATCATTACAAAAAACAAGCTGGTCATATGAATGAAAGTACTTCCGCAGTTGCTCTTCTCTGTTGCGATAAAAGGAGACACTCGTGCCAGGTTTTAAGAGTCGTTTCTCTTGAAGCCTGGAAGCTAACAATTCAGCAGACTGTTTTGGCAAATTTAGATCTCTGACCAGATCATTCAGTTCTGACTGAGTAAACAACGTTGGCTTTTCACAATCTTCACCAGATGGCTTGAAAAGATCAGTCTCTTCATCTTCATCAGTAGAAACAGGTGAATTCCGGTCTATACCCTCAATCTCTGGTAGCTCAGTAAATTCTGGCACGTTACGTGATGGAGCAAATCTGAGATCAGATTTGGATTCAGCACCGTAAAGTTAGTAAAAAACAGTTAAAAGGTTTCATGCCAGAAAAAAATTTTTTTTTGTAGACCAGTGTAATCATTCAACTGCTCATGGTTCTGGCCTCTCAACAGTCAACTAGTATTAAAGACCCGTAAACTCTCTTGGCACCAGTGAGAGGTCGTCGTGATGTGACAATATTTGTGTTTTTGTTAAAGAAAAAGTCGGAGCAGAACTCACTGAGTTTATTTCTTCACTTATATCTCAATTACAAAAGACTGGTCTCCAAGTTAATGAAGTGTGTTCCCAGTATCTTAGGTGTAATGGTCAGCATGCTCGCTTAGCAAGTGAACGGATCCGGGTTCGATCCCGGGCAGGGTCAAACTATGGGCAAGTTTCTTTACGCCATTTGCCTCTTTCTACAGAACAGTAATTGGGGACCTGGATGTAGGTTGTGATTTGCAGATCGTATTCAAGGGTAATAATTAGCCAGTGCAGTTAGCGAGTTGTCTAGTCTTCTCGGACTATTCCTTGACACTGGGTCATGCAACTCGTTAACTTAGGGTGTGGTTATTGTGTTGGCTACATCTTCTACACCTTAAACAAATTCACGCCTTGGTGGTCCTTGGGCCGGCCATCTTCGATTTCGAGGCTTCCTTTATTAGATCGATTCAGTGATGAAATTTCAAGGCCGGTATCACTAAAAGAGTCAGTGGTTGGTGTTGCCATCTGTTGTTTCTTGTTTTTCTTTCTCCTCAGCACTAGTTATTTATCGCTACTAAGTGAATTCAGAGAAAGTATCACTAAACTATGTATGATATTAACAGCAACAGAAATAAGTTTGTTAGTGTTCAGTTGTTTGTACCTGTTGAAATCAATCAGTCTAGTGACGTATCCTCTCCATTTGCCACAGCGTATGTTGTCAGGCGGCTCAGGTGATGAATATACTGCTGTTAATAGTTTTTTTTTTAATTTACATTCTTGTCGGGGGAAGGGAGACGAAGGTTTTGTGTAATCCCCAATTGTTTTATATCACATCCCATCTGATGAATCGTCAATCTACAAAAGTTATTTTGTATTACTGTTCTTTATCAAACTAGTCTTTATGCGTATATTCTAGGACTAGGTTAATAAATATGTATCACATAAAGTATAGCCTCCACCTACCTTAATGCACCTTACAATTAAACACCCTAACTTAGGGTTGCCATATCTGAACATTAAAAAATTAATTATATATATATATATATATATATATATATATATATATATATATATATATATATATATATATATATATATATATATATATATATATATATATATATATATATATATACAAATAAATCACTGCAGGTGCGCGTGATCTAGGTATATGCTGATAACAACAAGGAAAGAACAAAACACGAAGTTCCCAAGCGCTTTCGTGTAATTCACATCTTCAGGGGTAAGTACAGACTAAGGAGAAGTACAAAACAAGGTGTATATATACAGAGGAGGGTGAGATCAGGTCCAAAATGGTCCTACTAATCTTTAAAAAGCACCGCAACGGTCGGTAGTTAGGTCAGAGGGTAAGGTGACCCAACCTTCTCACCTGGTTACAAATCTTCTTAATTACAAAATTGTCCAGTTTCTACATACTATTACTGAAATTCATGTTGACTGCTTCGGTATGTTTAATGAGACTAGATTCTATAATGTTCCAACTGTCAATTGCATCTCTTTAGAAGTATGTGTAGCCCTTCATGTGCCGGGTATGTGCTACAACGAGCATTCCAAGATTACAGGGAAAGTCTCCATGACAACATCAAGAAAGCGAATCGTAACTTCTACGTTGACGATCTGCTTCTCTCAGTAGATTCGCCGGGGAAGGCAATGAGACAGCTGATGAAGAGGGGCGGATTCAGACTTAAGAATTGGGTTTGTAATCACAAGGAAGTCCTCAAGGCAATTCCACAGACAGAGAAAGCGGTGGGAGTACAGGAAGTGATTTTGAAAGACGACAGGCTCCCCACTGAACGAGCGCTGGGAATCTTGTGGGATCTGGAAAAGGACGAACTAGCGGTCCGGGTCCATATCTCTAAGAAACCAGAGACGAAACGAGGCCTTCTGAGTATGGTCAGCTCCATATATGACCCACTGGGACTCATCGCTCCTAGTGTCACAAAAGCCAAAATTATATTCCAAAATGAATGTAGAAGAGGTGTTGGGTGGGATGAACGAATGGCTGAACAGAACAGGGTGGCTTGGCGAAGATGGCTAGATAAACTTTCTCACCTATCACAGGTACACGTTCCACGGTGCTACCCACCTGAGGATGCAAATCCAGTGGCTGCCGTGCAGCTACACCACTTTTACGGCGCCTCCCAACAAGCGTATGGAGCTGTATCGTATCTGAGGACCACGGGTGAAGATGGAACCCGCCATATCTCCTTCGTGTGTGGCAAGGCCAAGCTAGCCCCTCCGAAACAGCAGACCATACCTCGCCTCGAGCTCTACCCGGCAGTACTGGCTGCCAAGGCAGACAAACAACTACGACGAGAACTTGAATTACAAATAGACAGATCAGTGTTCTGGACAGACAGCGCGGCAGTCCTTCAATACATACGAAACACCGAAAGACGCTGCCATTCCTTCGTGGCCAATTGAGTGGCAACGAAACATGAGGACTCCAATGCAGAACAATGGCACCACGTGAAGTTGGCACTGAAACCAGCCGACGACGCTAGTCGTGGACTACATGAAGCAGAGCTCAACGAGGAGGGCAGGTGGATTCGGAGACCTGTTTTCCTCTTGTTGGAAGAAGACAGTTGGCCAAAGAGTCCAATGAGGATTCCAGGCCTCAAAGACGGAGATCCAGAGGTGAAGAAGGAAACCACGGTGCTGACGACAAACGCTGACCAGGGGGAGGGTATCCTCGATAAGCTATGGACCAAGTACTCGTGGCATCGACTTCTGAATAGCGCAGTGTGGATTAGAAGGTTTAAAGAATGGCGGCTGGGGAAGCGAATGAACAAACATCACCGAAAACATCGAATCAAGGTCAGCATATTGGAAGATGCGAAGTTAGTCGTCTTAAGATTTATGTCAAAGAAAGGATTCCCTCGAGAACTCGGAATGTTATAACAGGGACTACCCATGGGAGGTAGTGACATGAGTCGACTGGAACATCATCTAGACACTCACGGTTTGATCAAAGTAGGCGGCCGACTGAAACATGTCGCTCTCCATCCAGACCAGAAGATTCCCATACTGTTGCCGAGGGATAACAGGATCACGGGGCTCATTTTGAGAGAGGTACAGTACACTCGACTAGAGCTGGACACTCAGGACGAGAACACACTCTTGCTATAATACGTGGGACATACTGGATACCTACAGTAAGTGCCGCAAATTACTCGACCGCACAATATGGACGTGTGTGACTTGTCGGAGAAGCAACTGGAGGCCTACCCACCAACGCCAAGCCGACCTGCCAGAAAATGGAAGAGGTGGGTAAATGAATATCTCCCGACACTACCTTCAGTGACGAAGATTCTTCAAAACTCGCCGGAATCTCCACGCAGGGGATATCGTGAACATCTCTGGAACACCCTTCCCCAAGAGTCAGTGGATGCTAGAGAAAGTACTGGAGGCACTACCGAGCGCAGATGGCCTGGTGCGAAGTGTTAAAGTGAAGACAAAGGACTCAGTGTTAATAGGCCCAGCGACGAGACTCTGCCTGTTGGAAGGGGTCGGAGTGTGAATCTAATGGTAGGCCGTAATTTCGTGCGAAGCCCGACAGGGGGAGTGTTATCGCCACGCACAATTGTGCGCGGCGGCCACATGTTAAGTGAAGAAACTGTTTACAACTCAGAATAGCTTACTAAGCGAGATGGAGCTGGTAGCAGCTGTGTGACTGCCTGAGGGACAGAATATCGCCTTCTACTGTAAAGGCAACATCTTGATTCTCGTCAGCCAACATCTTCCTGCAGGACAATATATTTCTTCTCGTTGGTCTAAGCTTAGACCCTAAAACGTGAGTGTGATTGTGAACTGTTGAATCCTCTGAGAACTCTAAATAACTTTAATAAGCGTAATTATGTACTGTATATTGATCGTATTATTTAAACTGTGTCCTGGTGTACCAGCAGTTGTTATATGTGAATTGTATTCAACAGGTTTTGACCGAATTATACTCTTCGCGTGAACGACAAGGGTCTTATTGACCTGCGCAAACCAAAATCGCTCCTATGAGCGATTACATAAATATATATATATACATATATATATATATATATATATATATATATATATATATATATATATATATATATATATATATATATATATATATATATATATATATTGTAGATCCACAATGAAGATGTCTTGAATAAAGACGAAAGCTAAGGTGCTCCGTTGTTTTTTTCCGTGTCATTTTATATATATATATATATATATATATATATATATATATATATATATATATATATATATATATATATATATATATATATATATATATATATATATATATATATATATATATATATATATATATATATATATATATATATATATCTTGATAAAATCACACGGGAAAAGGGGATAAGGGGATAAGAGAAGACGGAAATGCTTCGTTTAGCAGGTATGCATGTTTTTCTCAGCACATGAGGACAGTGCTGTCTTTTTTTAAGGGGGTCGATTGTAATTTTCAAATATTTCCGTGTGATAATTTTAAACGCCGCGCCATTGGCGATACTGAGTTTCAAGGTCGTCTGAGGGAGGACAGCGCTCATCAACAGTAGTAAGAGTTTCGGGAACTGCACCCATATAATGTTAAGTATTCTCTGGCGACTTTATCTGGAGTCGAAATATGAAATTAAATATCAGTTATTAAATTAAAAATAATTATAGATCGTTTCCCAGTCTGAAAATGTTGAGTACATCCTAATTAAGCTGTTAATCGTCTGGGAAATAAGTCACTCCTTGAAAGCGTGAACGCTTGAGAAAGCGTGGCTTAGGGAGCCGGAGAGGAGGTCAAGCTAAGGAGGACCACCCCTGCGCTGTACCCAGGAGATACGATCGCGTGAACTGGTTCCTTCGTTTATTAACATCAGTATTAACAAGTAAGTTTTATTCAATCTCAGACAAAGCTAGATAGGGCGGTAGGAACAAACTGTGATGTGAGACAATAGCTAATAGCCCGGGTTTTTCAGGGTTCTGTAGAGCCCACGCAGTGTGAAAACGTCTACACGTCTACGGTATGAACGTCCACTGGCGGTACAAACACCCACTCACCTGAGTTTGAGCCCATTCTGTTGAGTATGGTGAGAATTTGAGTGAAACCAGCTGTCTGGGTGTAAAACTAACGACGTGGAACCATCGTCTGTCCCTGTTGACGATCGTTTGGGGTCATCAGCTCTCCTCTATCTCGGTTCACAATACCACATATCTTCCGTTTCATGGATGTACTGAGTGTGAAGTGAAGCCAGCTGAGTGAATGAAGGGTCACACACTGAGGCCAAGAGTCTAATGGAACTTAGAGGTACATTTTCCAAGGTGGAGAAAGGCTTGTTTGTGCCTTAGCTACGGGTGCCTGTTGGTTGTGCATTAAAAACTAAGGAGTGCATGTGGAATCTGTGTTAGGTTAGGGAGCATGTTTTTACTGGTATTGGTGGACTCAGGAACTTCTTAATATAGTGATCATATGTGTTCAGTGTCTGATATTTTCTTGCTGTGTGTAGTTAATGCTATTTTTCCAGTCACTGACATTGTCTTGCTGTGTGTAGTTTAATATTTCTCAAATAATTTTGATAGTATTGTTTTTTAATGCTTGTGTCACTAATTGATGCCAGAAAATGAGGGAACTGTTTTTCAGATGAGGTTCCTCCTTTCTGTTGTAAGTGATACTGTGATTTAGTTCCTTTAATGCATTTAATATTTCTTTATAATTTCAATCTCAGGTATAACCTTTGTTCCCCAGAGTAGTGTTTTAAGTTAGGTTAGGAGGTGTGCATCGGTTGGGGTAATATAATTTTATTGAGTGCCCTTTAGGCCTATTCATGGTGGATTTAATAATTTCTAATTTTATTACCATTTCCTCAGTGGTTGATATTATTTTGTTGAAAGCCCTTTAGGCCTGTTTCATGTGTGCAAGGTTGTGGTACCTACATTTCCTCAGAAAATATATTAAAGGAAACAGAATCTCGCCCGAGGGACTACAGTAACTTAACCACAAAATATTGTTTTTGTTCTCATGTACCATGTTGTATTAATTGCAACTTGCCTCTCAGTGGTCAGCATTTCGGCTAATGAGATGCCGGCTTCTTAATGGAGACCTTTTGGCTTGATGTATACCAACACGAAAGCAATTTCGTCTGGTTCAGGGTGTCTCATAGTTACTCTCAAGATTGAGTAATAATAATAATTATACTATATGATTGAAGCAGATATTGTATCTCATGTGAACAATAATGAACAGGCTAATAAAAAACATCCATTATATGTTACTTATTTTACATAGCTTATATAAATCATATACACATACATTAAAAAATAATATATATATATATATATATATATATATATATATATATATATATATATATATATATATATATATATATATATATATATATATATATATATATATATATATATATATATATATATATATATATTCATAGTACAGTATTCATAGGTTTGCTGTGTATTCCTATCCTAATATCACAGTATAATATACATTGGTTTATAATATTTGCAACTTGAGGAACAATAAGGAGATGGACGTCAGACAGAAACACTACTGTAGAACACAATAGCTAACATTACCACCTGGATGACGTCACCATCTGATGACGCCCTGACTGTTGCCGGGGTCTAGCGTCTCCTCGTTGCTTGTCGGTGTTGGCCAGATTCCAGAGACATTACATCAGAGTACATCTTATTATTGGACAAAATTTATCACAATTGTTCCATTTAGCCCAAGAAAGGATAATGGACACAGTCTTTCTTCAGTCAATATTACATATAATGCAATTCAAAAACAGCAGTGGCGAAAACTGGTGGGCAACGTGAACCAAGGCGGAGACAAGCTAGAGTAGCTATACCTAGTAAATAAGTAGCTAGGAGACGCCACACATGAGGCAGAAGCCAGGCGTCGCCCACACACACAGGAGATTAGTAATAGGAGCCGCCACACACAGGAGATAAATGGCTAAGAGCCACCACACCTTGGAGTCAGTAGCTTGGAGCCAACACACCCTGGAGGCAGTAGCAAGGAGCCGTCACACTCTGGAGGCAGTGGCTAGGAGCCGCCACATCCTGGAGGCATTAGCTGATAGCTGCTTCATCATGGAGGCAGTAGCTAGGTGCGCCACACCCTGAAATACGTAGTTAGTAGGCGCCACACCTTGAGGAAGTAGCTACGAGCCGCCACACCCGCGAGGCGTAGCTAGGAGCCGCCACATCCAAGTCAGCCCTAGCGTCACCCAGCCATTGAATATCTTAGCCGAAGAGCCTGTGAACACGGCGACAGATGCCTCCGGGCCTTGATGGAGCCAGAGGGGACAACCGGAGTCCAGGCCCGGAAGGAGACGACGGAAGGCACCGGAACCCACGCGACAATCATTGAGGCTGTCACGGCGGGATCCAGTAGGACATGCTCTCAGAGTCACCACATCTAGAACGTTTCTATGTCGAGGTAAGCACACGGCTGTGCCAGTTTCCTGGTTGAAGATCAGTTGGTCACAATAGCCGCGATACATCTTACGGTAGCAGCGGTTGGTGACGGTGTCCTTCACATAACCGTCCATGACACTCGTTGCGGACGCAGACCAAGGACCCAGAATCTGATACCTCTATGTATTCGCCGAAGTCGCAGAATCCTTTCGTGCTGGGCGAAGCACTTGTCGCCCATGGGTCGTAGATTAAGTTCGGCTCACAGTCACACATGGTGAATCCTGAAAATCCACGTACAGGATCTTGCCGTCACTGCACACAGACAAATCAGCTGCGTCGACACAATGTCCGTTGTGTTCCAATTGACCAAAGGCAGGGTCGATAAACACACATGGGGATGTTCCTCCAACAGCAGCCACTCATCCTGGCCACACGGCCCCTGCTTCAGTAACTCCCAGCAGGTGCCATTTAACATCGCCAAACCATTCTTAAGAGTACAGTTACCTTTATGAGTCTCCCCGGAGGCGGGAGATACATTTCTGATTTTATTTTCCGTCGGGAATACAAAGTCACCGCTGCCGTCGTTGATGGGAGTCCGCGTTACATCGGTGCCGTGGTCAAGGACCTCCCCGGGAACACCACTCTGTTGCCCTCGTCCCTGCTCGTGGTCATTATCACCATTATCCTCCTGCCGAGGTGGCCAGTTGACGTCACTAAATACAATGGCCGATCCTCATCCGTGTTGTCTCCCAATACCAACACCTCCCTAGCAATGCGGTTGTCTCTCCACGACGACGGGTATGCTGCTGCTCGTGGTGGTGGTAGTGGGCGGAGTCTCCTCGTCGATCGTCGCTGACGGACACCCAGTATAAATGGCTTGAAAATCCTGTTCAAGAACCTGGTGAAGTTCAAGGGTTCGTTTGATGTCACAGGGAAGGTTCCACTTTGAACCACTAGGCAGATCAACACGACAGTGACTAGCACGTTCATCCTCAAACACCAAAGTCCGAATTACACCGTCAAATTGTTGTTACAACTGTGCTGCTGACACAACAAGCTATCTGCTGAGAATGCTGGCTGCTGTGCCGTGACCTCCGGTTTTATTGTGAACCAGCTCGCTGTCAGTGAGTGTCCACACATGCATGTAATTCTAAACAATTATTCAATCAAACTCGGCCCTTAAGCCTTAAACATCGGATTCGTACGGCCGCGAGTAACATGCCTTTATCCTAATAACTTTTGGTTCTGTAAATCACCCATGTTGTTCGTCTATTTACTGTACGTGGCTATTGTTACAAACAGTGCATAATAACTATCACTGGCAACTTTGAGGGGAGTCCCGCCACCATGTCTCAATGAGCTGGCGGTGGGGGAGAAGGAGCTTATGACGTTGTTGTTGTTGTGTTCGATCTTTCCCTAATTTTTATATATATATATATATATATATATATATATATATATATATATATATATATATATATATATGCTGATAACCACA
Source organism: Homarus americanus (assembly GCF_018991925.1). Classification (NCBI taxonomy): domain Eukaryota; kingdom Metazoa; phylum Arthropoda; class Malacostraca; order Decapoda; family Nephropidae; genus Homarus; species Homarus americanus. The sequence goes on along the minus strand of NW_024727997.1, from coordinate 13,768 downwards.
AGGAAAAAGAAAAAACACGAAGTTCCCAAGTGCTTTCGTGTAATTCACATCTGTGGTTATGTGGTTATCAGCATATACCTGATTACAACACCTACAGTGATTTACTTGCTAATATATATATATATATATATATATATATATATATATATATATATATATATATATATATATATATATATATATATATATATAGGCTGATAACCACAAGGAAAGAAGAAAGATAGCCAGTGTTGTGTTCACATCTTCAGGGTGAGTACAGACTGTACTCACCCCGAAGATGTGAATTACACGAAAGTGCTACTTAACTGAAGATATAGATTATTGCAACTCAGTATGCATATATATATATATATATATATATATATATATATATATATATATATATATATATATATATATATATATATATGCAAGTAAATCACTGTAGTGTGTGATCCAGGTATATGCTGATAACCACAAGGAAGCAAGATGTTTGTGTGGAAGAAGGTCTTCAAGCGAGGAATAAACGTAAGCATCAGAGAGTTGTGCGGAGTGAACGTAATAGGATGGTGGGAGTGAGTGTGTAGTGCATCCGTGGACTTGATTCATTTCATTCGAGTCATGACTATAATATTCTCCCTGTTATTACTCACGACTGCAGTCCTCTGTGCCTATCTCCTCCTCCCCTCTTCGAGTGTATATTAATGTAAAAGTTACAATAAATTGTTGAGATGTTAGTGTATACATTATTAACAGGTGTTAGTGTATACATTATTAACAGGTGTTAGTGTATACATTATTAACAGGTGTTAGTGTATACATTATTAACAGGTGTTAGTGTATACATTATTAACAGGTGTTAGTGTATACATTATTAACAGGTGTTAGTGTATACATTATTAACAGGTGTTAGTGTATACATTATTAACAGGTGTTAGTGTATACATTATTAACAGGTGTTAGTGTATACATTATTAACAGGTGTTAGTGTATACATTATTAACAGGTGTTAGTGTATACATTATTAACAGGTGTTAGTGTATACATTATTAACAGGTGTTAGTGTATACATTATTAACAGGTGTTAGTGTATACATTATTAACAGGTGTTAGTGTATACATTATTAACAGGTGTTAGTGTATACATTATTAACAGGTGTTAGTGTATACATTATTAACAGGTGTTAGTGTATACATTATTAACAGGTGTTAGTGTATACATTATTAACAGGTGGTAGTGTATACATTATTAACAGGAAGTAAAGTGTATATTTTAACAGGTGTTAGCATGTACATTATAAATATGACGATTATTTAAGTTATAATCTCCACGAGTTTAAACCACCGTCATTAAAGGATTAAACCTCCGTCCTCATAATAGTGAAACCATAGTCATCAAAGGGTTAAACCACCATCTTAGGTAATCCATCGTTATCTAAGTGTTGTATTATTTTCATCAAAGGCTAACCCCTGCCATCCCAAAACTTTTAAACCATCGAACCTGAGGTTAAATATTTGACATCAAACGTCTAAACCATCGTCATCGTCATTAAAAGATTAAATCACCGTACTCATAGGATTAAACCACCGTCCTCATAGGGTTATACCACTGTCGTCAAAGGGTGAAACCATCGTCTCACAGAGTTAAACCACCGTCCTCATAGAGTTAAACCACTGTCTTCATAGGGTTATATCACCGCAGTCCTCATAGGATTAAACCTTCAACCTCATAGGGTTTAACTACTGTCCCCATAGAGGTTAAACCACCGTCCTCATAGGGTTAAACGACTGTCGTCAGAGGGTCAAACCACTTTCGTCAGAGGGTTAAATCACCGTCCTCATAGAGTTAACCACCGTCCTCATAGATTAAACCACCGTCCTCATAGACTTAAACCACCGTCCTCATTGAGTTAAACCATTCTTCATAGGGCTATATCACCGCCGTCCTCATAGGGTTAAACCTTCATCCTCATTGGGTTTAACCACCGTCCCATAGGGTTAAACCACCGTCTTCATAGAGTTAAACCACACCATTGTCAGAGTTAAACCACCATCTTCATGAAGTTATACCACCGTCTTCATAGGGTTAAACCACTGTCTTCAAAGGGTTAAACTACTGTGCCTCATAGGGTTAAACCACCGTCCTCATAGAGTTAAACCACCGTCCTCATAGAGTTAAACCATCGTCCTCTTAGGGTTAAACCACACCATTGTCATAGAGTTAAACCACCATCCTCATGAGGTTAAACCACCGTCCTCATAAGGTTAAACCACCGTCCCTCATAGGATTAAACCACTGTCGTCAGAGGGTTAAACCACTGTCCTCATAGGATTAGCCACCGCCGTCTCATAGATTTAAACCATCGTCTCATAGGGTTAAACCACCGTCCTCATAGGGTTAAGCCACTGTCCTCAGAGGGTTAGCCGTTGTCTTCATAAAGTCAAATCACCGCCCCATAGGGTTAAACCACCGTCCTCATAGAGTTAAACCACCGTCCTCATAGGGTTAAACCACAGTCGTCATAGGGTTAAACCACCGTCTTCAGAGGACATAAGGTTTAGTTCGTCACCAAAAAATAGATTCTCAGAACCTTCTTGATCAATGAAAGCCTCATCTTATCTGCCGATGTTAAAACCTATCTCGCTATTTGGTTTAAACTGTGGATACACATGAGTGTTCCAATGGTTATATTTAAGTCTCACTCTCATTCTGTCTCTCACACACAACAACAACAACAAAATCACACACACACACACACACACACACACACACACACACACACACACACACACACACACACACGTACACGCACGTACACAACACACACACACACACACACGTAACACACACACACACACACACATAGCCGGATCACGTTCTACACCTCGGCAATGACGTCTTCATGAAGTCCTTTATTAAATCACTCACGAAGTGGTTGTCCCTGGCACCATGGCAACAAGGTTAGATATTCCAATTGCAGTCACTGTATATATGTCGAGCGAGAGATAATAATACCACGGATCGTTCTTACCTTTTACTTTCACTAGTGTAAATACATCATTAAAGGCTCAACCTTAAACAAGAATAAATAACAGTGGTCGATTTTCAACTATATATTCATTAACTAAAATCCCCGTACAGTATAGCTTTGAGAGCAGCCCATATCCTGGCAGGAGAAATCTAGGGAAATATCAGTAACACGCCTTGGCATATATAATGACGCTGACACACACGCACAAGCAAATGTCCTTGATGGATGAGTTGTGCTTGTAAGATGATTTTCTGCGTGTTGCGTATTGGTGTATCAATGACCAGAGCCTTAGGAGGGTCAAACTTGTATAGGTATTTAATTAAGGGAAGCAGGAATGGGGTTCACAGCTGAGTCACACTTTGAGTGTGTGTCTTCTCTGTCTGTCTGTCTGTAGTTAAATCGAAATAACAGTAATTTTAGGAGCATGAATACACTACAAACATCCCACTCACACACACACACGCACACAAACACACACACACACACACACACACACACGCACACACACAACCGCATCCAGCCACATACGGACGAACTGATCGCCATAAGAACAGCCCAGTCCCAACCATTGTAAAATTATCAATAACTTGTAATAAATCAGTATTCACTCCCAGTAAACACTGTCTACACTGTCACTATGTTGAAATGAACTGTAGTTTGAGCCTTCATCTAGTTATTATATGTCTTATTTGTGTCACTTATGTTACTTGTATATTATTTGAAATTCGTAACCCATTCCCCAAATATGTAACTGTATATTTTCATCCTTCTGGCTGCCAAGCTCTTTCAATAAACCGTTAATTATTATTATTATTATTATTATTATTATTACACACACACACACACACACACACACACACACACACACACACACACACACAGCTCACACACACACACACAAAAAGACACACACACAACAACTGTGAACACTTGACTTGATATATATATATCTTATGGCATTGCACGGTATTAGGTTGGGTTAGGTTAGTTAGATAGGTTTTTCCGTGCCTTTTATCTGTGACTTTTTCCTGACTTTTCCTGGATCCGTGTACCATCTCAGTATGAGCCACGCGCTTCCTGCAGTCACGTGTCCACCTGTTAAGAGACCAAGAATGTTGATTCTCTTTGTATTGTCAATCCATAGTTATCACCCAGGAAATTAATCGTGACAGCAGTAACAGCACTAACAGTGTTAACAGCAAACAATAGTAACAGTACCAACAACAGTAACAGCACCAACAACAGTAACAGCACCAACAACAGTAACAGCATCAACAACAGTAACAGCACCAACAACAGTAACAGCATCAACAATAGTAACAGCACCAACAACAGTAACAGCACCGACATCAGTAACAGCACCAACAACAGTAACAGCACCAACAACATAACAGCACCAACATAATAACAGCATCAACAGTAACAGCACCAACAACAGTAACAGCACCAACAACATTAACAGCACCGACAACAGTAACAGCACCGACAACAGTACAGCACCAACAACAGTAGCAGAACAATAGTAACAGCACCAACAACAGTAACAGCACCAACAACATTAATAGCACCGACAACAGAACAGCACCGACAACAGTACAGCACCAACAACAGTAACAGCACCAACAACAGTAACAGCACCAATAACAGTAACAGCATCAACAACAGTAACAGCACCAACAACAGTAACAGCACCAACAACAGTAACAGCACCAATAACAGAAACAGCACCGACAACAGCTACAGCACCAACAACAGTAGAGCATCAACAACAGTAACAGCACAACAACAACAGCATCAACAACAGTAACAGCACCAACAACAGTAACAGCACCGACAACAGTACAGCACCAACAACAGTACAGCACCAACAACAGTAACAGCACCAACAACAGTAACAGGTACCAACAACATTACCACAACACAACAGTAACAGTACCAAAACATTACACAGACCAAATAACAGCACCAACAATTGTGCAGCACGAACAACAGTAACAGAACCAACAACAGTAACAGCACCAACAACATTACACACAACGCATAATAGTACCAACAACATTACCAGCACCAACAACAGTAACAGCACCAACAACTGTACAGCACGAACAATAATACACCAACAGCAGTAACAGCAACCAACAACATTACCAGCACCAACAACAGTAACAGCACAAATAAGAACAGCACCACAACAACAGTAACAGCACCAACAACAGTAACAGTACCAACAACATTATCAGCACCAACAACAGGCAGCACCAACAACAGTAACAGTACCAACAACATTAACAGCACCAACAACAGTAAGACAACCAACAACAGTAACAGCACCAACAACAGGTATATACCGACAATAGTCACAGCAATAACAGCTAACAACAACATAACAGCACCAACAAAAGAACAGCACCGACAACAGTACAGCACCAACAACAGTAACAGCACCGACAACAGATAGCACCAACAACAGTAACAGCACAACAACAGTAACAGCACTGACAACAGCAGAACAGCACCGACAACAGTATAGCACCAACAACAGTAACAGTACCAACAACAGTAACAGCACCGAAAAACAGTAACAGCACCGAAAATAGTAATAGCACCGACAACAGTAACAGCACCGACAACAGTATAGCACCAACAACAGTAAGCACCAACAGTACAGCACTAACAACAGTAACAGCACCAACAACAGTAACAGCACAACACAGTACAGCACTAACAGGTAACAGCACCAACAGCAACAGTACCAACAACAGTAACAGCACCAACAACAGTACAGCAATAACAAGTAACACACCAACAACAGTACAGCACCAACAACAGTAACAGCACCGAAAACAGTAACAGCACCGAAAATAGTATAGCACCAACAACAGTAACAGCAACCACAACAGTATAGCACCAACAACAGTAACAGCACCAACAACAGTAACAGCACCGACAACAGTATAGCACCAACAACAGTAACAGCACCAACAACAGTAAAAACAACCGAAAATAACAGCAAAAATAGTAATAGCACCAACAAAGAACAGAACACCGACAACATTACCAGCACCAACAACATTAACAACACCGACAACAGTAACAGCACTAACAACAGTACAGCACTAACAACAGTAACAGCACCAACAACAGTAACAGCACCAACAATAGCACTTAACAGTAACAGCACCAACAACAGTAACAGTATCCAACAACAGTAACAGCACCAACAACAGTATATAAAGAAAGAAGTAACAGCACCAACAACAGTACAGCACCACCAACAGTAGCAGCATCAACAATAGTAACAGCAGCAACAACAGTAACAGCACCAACAACAGTAAAGCACTAACAGCAGTAACAGCACCAACAACAGTAACAGCACCAACAACAGCATAGCACACTAACAGAAAAAAGTAACCAACAACAGTACAGCACCGACAACAGTATAGCACCAACAACAGTAACAGCACCAACAACAGTAACAGCACCGACAACAGTACAGCACCAACAACAGTAACAGCACCAACAACAGTAACAGCACCAACAATAGTACAGCACTAACAGCAGTAACAGCACCAACAACAGTAACAGTACCAACAACAGTAAGCAGCACCAACAACAGTACAGCAATAACAGCAGTAACAGCACCAACAACAGTACAGAACCAACAACAGTAGCAGCATCAACAATAGTAACAGCAGCAACAACAGTAACAGCACCAACAACAGTACAGCACTAACAGCAGTAACAGCACCAACAACAATAACAGCACCAACAACAGTACAGCACTAACAGCAGTAACAGCACCAACAACAGTACAGCACCGACAACAGTATAGCACCAACAACAGTAACAGCACCAACAACAGTAACACCGACAACAGTACAGCACCAACAACAGTAACAGTACCAACAACAGTAACAGCACCGACAACAGTACAGCACTAACAACAGTAACAGCACCAACAACAGTAACAGCACCAATAACAGTAACAGCACCAACAACAGTAACAGCACCAACAACAGTAAAGTACCAATAACATTAACAGCACCGACAACAGTAATAGCACTGTGTTAACAGCACCGACAACAGTAAAGCACCAACAACAGTACACCAACAACAGTAACAGCACCAACAACAGTAACATACCAACAACATTACCAGCACCAACAACAGTAACAGTACCAACAACATTACCAGCACGAACAACATTAACAGCACCGACAACAGTAACAGCACTAACAACAGTAACAGTACCAACAACATTACCAGCACCAACAACAGTAACAGTACCAACAACATTACCAGCACCAACAACATTAACAGCACCAACAACTGTACAGCAGGAACAACAGTAACAGTACCAACAACAGTAACAGCACCAACAACATTACCAGCACCAACAACATTAACAGCACCGACAACAGTACAGCACCAACAACAGTACAGCACCAACAACAGTAACAGCACCGACAACAGTAACAGCACTAACAACAGTACAGCACCAACAACAGTAAAAGCACCAGCAACAGTACAGCACTAACAACAGTAACAGCACTAACAACAGTAACAGTACCAACAACATTACCAGCACCAACAACAGTTACAGCACCAACAACAGTAACAGCACCAACAACAGTACAGCACAACAACAGTAACAGCACCAACAACAGTAACAGCACCAACAACAGTACAGCACTAACAACAGTAACAGCACCAACAACAGTAACAGCACCAACAACAGTACAGCACTAACAACAGTAATAGCACCAACAACAGTACAGCACTAACAACAGTAACAGCACCAACAACAGTAACAGCACCAACAACAGTAACAGCACCAACAACAGTAACAGCACCAACAACAGTACAGCACTAACAACAGTAACAGCACCAACAACAGTAACAGCACCAACAACAGTACAGCACTAACAACAGTAATAGCACCAACAACAGTACAGCACTAACAACAGTAACAGCACCAACAACAGTAACAGCACCAACAACAGTAACAGCACCAACAACATAACAGCACCAACAACAGTACAGCACTAACAACAGTAACAGCACCAACAACAGAATAGCACCGACAACAATAACAGCACCAACAACAGTAACAGCACCAACATTGGGATTACAGTAAAACAGAAGCTGTCAAGGTTAATCTTGAGGCGTTTTCTCTGCTATTATCATGACCACCATCTCTGGAAGACAGTAAACACCGATCTCCTTGACATAGCTAACACACACACACATACACACACACACACACACACACACACACACACACACACACACACACACACACACACACAATAGACAAGGTTAATCTTGGGACATTCCGAAACCATCACCACCACAAGCGTCACTTCACTTCTTGTCACTGGACAATACAAGATGTTTCCCTTGACATAACCACCATCACCACCACCACTACTACCACCATTATCACTACCACCACCAACATCCTCACCAACATCTCCTACCAATGGATGGAGGCGGTTTCGCTGTATGTAACAGAGGCGCGTGAAGCTTGGCCGCCATCTTGGTCAGGGCAACAAGGCCACAGTTGCCGCAGCTACTTACGAACAAACGTTGGTTACAGATAACTCTGCAGGATTTACACTATTGTTTTACTTATTATGCGCAATATAGAGGATCAACCAAGGAGGATGAAGTCACTGAGAGAATAGCGCCGCCATATTGGTCAAGGCATCAGTCACACTTAGTGACTTCACTTGAGGCAGGTGCCGCCTCCATCTATTCAACTTGCTTCCAACCACCATCACCGCGACCAATACCACCACCATCTTCACCACCACCTCCAACACCACTAACATCCTACCACCGACACCGCCACCACCATTACTACCAATAACATTATCACCACCACCACCATCAGTATTTGCTTATGGTAGTCCATCGTGTCCAATGATGATATCCCCTTTTGGTTTGTGTCTCACGCACAGGGTGGTGTAATGCGCCCCGGATGGCAGCATTATGTTTGTGTTAGTACACGCACTGCTTGCTTCCTCTCGCTTTCAGCCACAGCCGCTGGCTAGCACTCGTGGCAAACAGCGAAGCAACTTGCATAAGTCTTCCCTGCAGGTACACAGCCCCTTCACAATCAAGACTCTTACTGTGCCTCCTCATGGCAACAGACGGTAACTGGGCGCTTCATGGTCCCAGGCTAGACCAGCAGGATCTCGGAGCAGCAGGGGGCCCAGAGGGACGGCATAAGCCCAATGGCATGTAGACGCGTCCAAGCGATTTGCAGATTAAAATTGGTCTGTACAAGGCTACAGGAGTAAGTCCCAAACGAGAATGGTGAAGCCCAGCAACAGGAAGACTCACAGAGCATGAGTAAGACCCCAACGGCAGTATAGGAGGAAGAGGTGACCAACCCAACGATTACACCGGCAATTGAAGGCAATGCAAGATAGACAGGCTACAAAAAACCCAACAAACTAGGCTATCGGCAGTCCATTGCACCTCCTTCTCCCCAGTCGTTGCAATACTTGCACCACTGGATCAGGACAAGTGAGGGCCAAGATGTGTGGTTGCAGCCTGCACTTCTACCTCACCACATAAATCATCATACCTCTCATCATCATCAAAACCCTTATACCCCCAAAAGTCCTATGGTGACAGACGAGTGGCGGGAGAGGCAGATGACTGCCATGAGTATCTAGTCAACTTTGCACACAGGCAGCATAGACAAGATGGTCGTTTATGCACTGGGATCTTAGTAGCAGTACAATCCGGTCCTGTCTGTGTGACTGTGCAGCCCTATCGAGGAGCCACTCTGCTCACCCCACATGGGAAGGGGCTAGAAGAAGTGCCCTAACATAGACTGCCCAGGAACCAACCTGACTGTGCAACCACACCCAGTAAGCTCTTCCTTATGCGATCGAAAACACAATCATAATCACAAATCAAAACAAAAACAAACTATACAACCTCTTATGGGCTCTGCATGGAATGTCAGGACCCTTCAGGACACCTGCAGAAATGAGCGTCCTGAAAGAAGAACCGCCTTGTGATAAAGAGCTGGCTAGGTATGTGATCGACATAGTAATCATTAGTGAGTCCTGGCTTCCAGAACGACGGTCGACTCACAGAACAGGGTCCCGGCCTTACCTTCTTCTGAAGGGTAAACCTGCTGTGGAGAGAAACCGCATTTATGGAGTTGACTTCCATCCGCTAATGCATCCTACATAGGCTAACTGAAATGCCAATTGGGATCAACGAGCCTCATGACACTCTGAGTCCCAATGAATCACTCACGTCAGGCCTTCTTCATCAGTCCATATGCTCCAACACTGGATGCAGAGGATGACATGAAGAAGGCCTATTACGCCCACCTTGACAGAGTGCTAACCTCTATCCCCAAAGAAGGTAAGGTTGTGTCCCAAGGTAACTTCAGTGCCAGAGTTGGAAAAGATGCTGACATATGGCAAGGAATCATAGGAAGCAATGGACTCGGCAAGTGTAATCCCCACGGCGTATTCTTCCTCAGCAGGTGTGGAACACACAACCTCACTATCACCAATACCTTGTGTAGCAGGCCGACAAGTTCAAGGGTTCGTGGCAACACCCACGATCCAAACACTGGCATCGCATTAACTACATCATTGTCAGAGAAAGGGATCGCCGAGATGTCCTCATCACCGAGCCATGCATGGCTCAGACCACTATGACACTGATCATCGGGTAGTTAGAGCCAAACTCTCGCTTCACGTTGCCCCAAAACAGCAAAGGCAACAAGCCTCCCTCCAGAAGAGTATTAACACTAAGCGTCTGGAGGATCCAAGGATAGCACATGCTTTCAGAAAGCAGCTCAAACATGGACTGATAAACAACCTGATAAGAAAACCCAAATCCCAGAATGACCTTCGTAATCTAAGAACGAATGGTTGAAAAATAAAGCATGTGGAATGCAAAACCCAGATCAGCACAAGATGTGTGAATTTTCAATTCCACTAAAATACTTTATGGGTCAATCACTCATGGTGCAGCGCCCTCCACCATCTGACCGTAAATTCCTAATTAAAAACGAAGAAGGCATATGTCAACGTGGAAAAGAGCGCTACCATTCGCTGCTGAGCCGAAACACCGATGTGATGTCCTGACTATCCAGCAGGTCCTTAGCATCCAGAGCTGACCCACCTCAGCTATTCTCAATTCGATGAGGTAGCTAGTGCCACCAAACAGAGGAAAAATAGCAAAGCCTCAGAGCCTAATGGAATCCCAGCATAGGTGTATAAAGCCCTGCTTACCAGCCATCTCCACTCTTCTGGGGAATTTAAGGAAGAGGAGGAACCCAAGCTCTTAAAGACGCCCCATAGTCAATATTTATAAGAACAAGGAGACCTGGCCAAACTGTAGAACTATCGGGATCTCGCTTCTGTCCGTGAGCTGGTAATATTATTGCCCGAATCCTCCTAAACAGACTTCTTCCTGAGGCATAAAAATTCGTCCCAGAATCTTAATGTGGCTTTAGACCATCACGCACCACTGACACGATCTTTGCTGCTCGCCAGATACAGGAAAAGTGCAGAGAACAGCGTCGTGACCTGCGCATGGCCTTCATCGACCTAACCAAGGCCTTCGACTTGATCAACAAGGAAGCCCTCTGGCGGACTCAGCCGTTTTGGCTGTCCACCAAAATTCATCGCCATTGTAAGGCAACTCCATGATGGCATGAACGGCAGTGTCCGTACAATAAAGATGTGTACGGCACCAACTCTATTTTCCATTTTTAGCTGCCTTCCTTATCCTTGCCAGTGCCAATTTATCCTGTGGGTGGACATCCACTACCGAGGGAGGTCTTTCAACATAAGACTGAACTTCAATATGCAGACGACATCACCTTTGATACTCACACTGAACGCAACCTACAGGAGATCCTTAACATCTACGAAGATGCGTATGCACGCTTCGACCTAGAGGTGAATACACGTAAACCTCAGATTCTTTTTTCAGCCTGCCCCTGGTTCAGCCACACCACCATCCGTCCAGCTTAATGGTGCTAACCTCTCTAATCTTACCCACTTTCAGTATCTCGGCTCCCACCTGTCCACCAACATAGATATTGATGCCTTTGACAAACTCCATACCAGTGTCTTCACCTGTAGGCTGGAACAACAAAGTTGCATGTATATTGAGCAGTTGTCCTCCCCACCTGCTATATGACAACGAGGCATGGGTCACATAAAAGAGACACCCAGGCACTTGAAATCGTTCACCAACGTAGTCTATGTTCCATCCTCCGTGTTCGCTGGGAAGACAAGAGAACAAATGACAGTATTCTTGCTACATTGAACAACTACGTTGGACTGGCCAAGTTATCAGCATAGACGAGAGTAGACTGCCAAAGCAGTTTTAAACAACCTTACGAATTGTAAACGTAACGCTGACGGGCAAACGAAAAGGTATAAGGATAGTCATAAGGCAAACCTGAAAGTGTGCCAAATGGACCCCCTCACCTGGGAGACGATCACTCCATACCGTAATGGTTTGAGAAGCACCACACGAGAAGGTGTCATTACTTTCTGTTGCCCGACTGCATAGAGGCAAATAAGTGCCAGTGCCAATGCCTTTCTAGCACTAGAAGTAGCTCCCACACGTACAACATCTGTGGACGAACCTGCCGGTCTCGTATCTGCCCTCTCGAATCACCCCAGAGCTCACCAACAAAGGGACATCCTTAATAACTCATATATTGTGTCAAAGCCTGATGATCATTATACTCAATTCAGAGTGACAGCAAAGTAGTAGTAGTAGTTCCCACCGTATCCTATGATGACTTCCTCTTCTGGTTTATTGGTGAATTCTACGGTGGATGTAAAGTCCAATCCTTGACGCACACTGTGATAGTGAATGCCTTTTCTGTATATGCATAGAAGGCATGAGTGAGATTAAATCTTAGGTAAAATTTTAGACAAAGGCGATAGTGATGTTTCTATGACACAACCAAAGCTTATAGGTTATAGCAACATAGAATGAACTAAAGAATATTGAATGTGATAGTGACACAATCTTTAACGCCTCATCCTAGGAAACATAATGTTACACAATTAACTTATATGACGCGTAGTGGCTCTAGATAAACAACACGGATTACTGTGTCTGTATCTTGTGCATTGTATGTATGCTGAGGATATGAACAAGTAGGTGTGAGTGTGTGTGTGTGTTAATAATAATAATAATAATAATAATAATAATAATAATAATAATAATGATAATAATAAACGGTTTATTGAAAAGCATGGCAGCCAAAAGGCTGAAAATATACAGTTAAATAATTGGGGAATGGGTCACTTAATTGGCAAATAGTAGAAGTAACATTAGATTCAAATATGATATATATAACATGGGGAAGAGAATGTCATAGAACAGGGAATTTCAACTTCGTAACAGTGCAAAAGTAAGAATGACTCGTGAACGCACTGGTTAACTACGAGTTGTTGATAATATGATGGTAACAAGGTAGTCAGCTCATTCAAGGAACGAGTTATTCATTTATATGTTTGTTTATTCTTTTCATCCTACATGTGTTATGTTACGTTTGTATTACGTTTGGTTGTGATTTGTATTGTTGTAGGTTATATGGTATATTATTGTATGTAAATTATGTATTACTTGTGTCAATGTTAACATCCTTGAGTGTAATAAACAACCTGGCAACTCTGTGGAGGTTAGTTGGTGAGCCTACCGGTAGCTGTAACTCACTCACAGATTTTTTTTTATAGATTGCCCAC
>NW_024727996.1:0-10273 GCF_018991925.1 Homarus americanus | reverse complement strand
CATCAATTTTCCAAAATTTTCAACAATTTTCCAATTCTTCAAAAATTTTTCAAAAATTTCTGAAAACATTTTCAGAAATTTTCCAAAATTTCCAAAAATTTTCTCCAAATATTTTTCCAAAATTGTTCACAATTTTTTCAAAAATGGTTAGCATAGTTCCTCCACCATGGGATCTTTCCACCAGCCACATTCAAATTACCTCCAGAAGGAGGACTCAAAAAAACAATCAGCCATAGCCAACGAGACACTGGCAGATGCAGCATGACATTTCACAGATGGCTCAGGATCTAAAAATATCATACATCCGGGAGCGGCCTTCACACCTAAGGTCAGACCCTCTGAAAATTTTTTTCGAAAATTTTCAAAATTTCGTAATTTCAAATTTTCAAAAATTCTTCAAAAATTTCTCCAAAAATTTCGTAATTTCAAAATTTTGTGTAAATTTTCAAAATTCTTTTCAAATTTTAAAAATTTTCTCCGAAAAAATTTCTAAAATTTTCCAAAAATTTTCCCAATCTTTTTTCAAAAATTTCAAAAATATTTCTACAAAATTTTCAGAAAATTTTCCAAAATTTTCAAATTTTCAAAACTTTTCAAAATATTTCAAAAACATTTCCCAAAAATTTTCAGAAAACCAAAATTTCTAAAATTGTTCACAATTTTTCAAAAATGACGCAATTCCCCAACCATGGACTTCAACCAGCCACATTCAAAATTAACGACCCAGGCGATAGTAGCCACCCCAGAAGGAGGACCTCAAAAAATAACTCTGAAGCCACAGCCACCGAGACACCGGAGATGCAGCATGACAATTCACAGATGCCCTGTGATCCAAAAACATCATACATCCGGAGCGGCCTTCACACCCATAATGTCAGACCCTAAAACTCTTCGAAAAATTTCCAAAATACTAAACTTTTCCAAAAAATTTTCAAAATTTACAAAATTTTCACAAAAATTTTTAACCTCTAAAATATTTCCAAAATTTTAAAAATTTCAGAAAATTTCTCAAAAATTTTCCCAAATTAAAAAATTTAAAAATTTAAAATTCAAAAATTTCTCAAAAATTTTCTTAAAACCCACAATTTTCAAAAATGGTTACGTAGTTCCTCCAATTATGGAGCTCCACCAGCCACATCCAAAATTACCGACCTAGTACGACAGAAAGCCTACCTCCAGAAGGCTGACCTGGAAAAATAACTCTGAAGTCATAGCCACCGAGATTCCGGCTGATGCCCATCATACTTCACAGACGGCTCGGTAATCCAAACATCAAACATCCGGAGCGGCCTTACACTCAAGGTCAGCCCCTGAAAATTTTTAAGTCTTTGAAATTTTTTTGAAAAATTTTCCAAAATTTTCAAAAATGTCCTAAAAATTATCAGAAAATTTTCAACAATTTCTTAAATTTTCAAAATTTTTCAAAAAATTTTCAAAATTTTTCTGTAAATTTTCCGGTATTTTCAGAAATTTCTCCAAAAATTCTTCCAAAATTTTCTCCAAATATTTTCCAAAATTGTTCACAATTTTTCAAAAATGGTTACATAGTTCCTCCACCATGGATCTTTCCCACCAGCCACATTCAAAATTACCCAGAAGGAGGACCTCAAAAATAACTGGAAGCCATAGCTGAGACACCGGCAGATGCAGCATGATATTTCACAGATGGCTCGGTGATCCAAACACGCTATCCGGGAGCGGCCTTCATAACTCCAAGGTCAGACCCTCTGAAATTTTTCGGAAAATCTCTTCAAAAATTTTCAAAAAATTTCCGTGTTCTCAAAATTTTTCGTAATTTCAAAATTTTCCGAAAAATTTTCAAATTTTTTTCCAAAAAATTCTCCTAAATTTTAAAATTTGGGTGAATATTTCATTGTAATTGTAGTAATTTTCCAAAAATTTTCTTAAAATTCTTCAAAAATTTTCTAAAATTCTTTCCAAAATTTTCAAAATATTTCAAAACATTTCAAAATTTTCAGAAAATTTTCCAGTGTACCCCTAAAAATTGTTCACAATTTTTCAAAATGGTTGGTTGAATTCTCCACCATGGAGCTTCCAATCAGCCACATTCAAAATTACCGACCTAGGCGATAGAAAGCCTAGCTCCCAGGAAGGAGGACCTCAAAAAATAACTCTGAAGCCATAGCCAATGAGACACCGGTAGGAGCAGAAATACAGATATTTCAGCAGATGGGCTTGGTGATCTAAAACATCATACATCCGGAGCGGCTTCTACACCCAAGGCTTCAGACCGAAAATTTTTTCGGAAAATTTTCTCAAAATTTTTCAGCATTTTTCCGTAAATTTTCCAAAATTAAAATTTTCAAAATTTCTTTAAAATTTGCATTTAAAATTTTTTCAAAAATTTTCGTAATTTTCAGAAAAATTTTCAGAAATTTTCTCCAAAAAATTCTTTTTTAAATATTTCAAAAATTTTAAATTTTCAGAAAATTTTCCAGGTAATTTCTAAAATTGTTCACAATTTTCAAAAATGGTTACGTAGTTCCTCCACCATGGAGCTTCCACCAGCCATTCAAAATTACCGACCTAGGCGATAGTAAAGCCTACCTCCAGAAGGAGGACTCAAAAAATAACTCTGAGCTAGTAGCCACTGAGACTCCGGCTGATGCACCATTATACTTTTCACAGACGGCTCGGTGATCCAAACATCAAACATCCGGAGCGGCCTTTCTACACTCATGTCAGCCCCTGAAAAATTCTTAAAATTCTTGCACTTTTGAAATTTTCCAAAAATTTCAAAATGTCCCAAAATGGTCAGGTAATCATCAATTTTCAAAATTTCTTCGTAATTTTCCAATTTTCAAATTTTTTCAAAAAAATTTTCCGCAAATTTTCAGAACAGTAATTTTCCAAAATTTTCCAAATATTTCCAAAATTGTTCAAATTTTTCAAAATGGTTACATAGTTCCTCCACCATGGATCTTCCAACCAGCCACATCAAAATTACCTAGAAGAACTCAAAAACAACTGAAGCCATAGCCAACGAGACACCGGCAATGCAGCATGATACTTCACAGATGGCTCGCGGATCCAAAACATCAACATCCTGAGTGTCCTCACACCCAAGGTCAGAACTTCTGAAACAAAATCCAAAATTTTCCGTCTCTTCCAAAATCTTTCAAAAATTTTTCCAAAAATTTTCTTAAAATTTTCAAAATTTTCAAATTTATCGTACCAAAATTTCAAAAATTTCAAAAATTCTTCGAAAATTTTCAAAATTTTCCAAAATTTTTCCCAAATTCCAAAAATTTAAAATACTTAAATCTTTCAGAAAAATTTCCCAAAAATTTTTCAAAATTCTTCTCCAAAAATTTTCCAAAATTTTCCAAAATCTTTTCAAAATATTTCAAAAACATTTCCAAAATTTTCAGAAAATTTTCCAAAAATTTCTAAAATTGTCAATTTCAAAATGGCTACTGTGGTTCCTCCACCATGGAGCTTCCACAACACATTCAAATTAATGACCTAGGCGATAAAAGCCCACTCAGAAGGAGGACCTCAAAAAATAATCCCAAGCCATACCAATGAGACACCGGCAAGATGCAGCATGATACTCACAGATGCTTGGTGATCCAAACATCACACATCCGGAGCGGCCTTCCACAACCTGGTCAGACTTATGAATTCTTTTTCGAAAATTTTCAAAACCATTTCAAAAATTTTCCAAAAATTTCAAACAATTTCAAAAATTTTAAAAATTTAAAAATTTTCCAAAATCTTTCAAAAATTTTCACCTGAAAAATTTTCAGAATTTTCCAAAATTTTCTAAAATATTTCTGAATTTCCTCAAAATTCCTAAGAAAATTTCCAAAAATTTTCAAAATTGTTCACAATTTTCAAAAAATGGTTACGTAGTTCCTCCACCATGAGCTCCACCAGCCACATTCAAAATTACCAACCTAGGCGATAGTAAAGCTCACCTCCAGAAGGACCTGAAAAAATCAACTCTGAAGCCACAGCCACCGAGACTGCTGATGCACCATCATACTACAGACGGCCCGGTGGATCCAAACATCAAACATCCGAGCGGCCTTCTACACTCAATATCAGCCCTCTGAAAAATTCTAGAAAATAAAATTTTTGAAAATTTTTCCAAAATTTTCAAAAATGTCCTAAAATTATAAAATTTTCAACAAATTTTCCAAAAATTTTCAACAATTTTCAACACTTTCAAAATTTTCGTACTTTCCGAAAAATTTCAGAAATTTTCAAAATTTCCAAAATTCTCCAATATTTCCCAAAATTGTTCACAACTCAAAAATGGTTACATAGTTCCTCCAATTGATCTTTCCCACCAGCCACATTCAAAATTACCTCCAGAATTAACCCCATAACTGAAGCCATAGCCAACTAGACACCGCAGACAGCATGAACATCACAGATGGCTCGGTGGATCCAAAACATCACATCCGGAGCGGCCTCACACCCACAACAGACCTCTGAATCTTTTCGAAAATTTAAAAATTTCGTACTTCTGCACTTTCAAAATTCTTCCAAAATTTTCCAACACTTCCAAAAAAAAATTTCATTAAAATTTCAAAATTTTCCTAAAAATTTTCAAAAATTTTCCGTAATTTTTCCCTAAATTTTCCTGTAATTTCAAAAATTAACAAAATTATTTTCAGAAAATTTCCAAAAATTTTTCTGAATTTTTCCAAAATTTTCCAAAATTTTCCAAAATTTTTCAAAATATTTCAAAACATTTAAAATTTTCAGTAAATTTTCCAAAAATTTTCAAAATGTTCACAATTCTTCAAAAATGGTTACGTGTTCCTCCACCATGGAGCTTCCACCAGCCATATCTCAAAATTACCTGACTTTAGGCGATAGTAAAGTTTACTCTGCAGGAGAGGACTCCCAAAAATAACCCTGAAGATATAGCCACTGAGACAACGGCAGATGCAGCATGATACTCACAGATGGCTTGGTAGATCCAAACATCATACATCCGGAGCGCCCTTCTACAATCTACAAGCTCAGACCTCTGAAATTTTTTCAAACATTTTCAAAAAATTTTCAAAAATTTTCAAAAAAATTTCAAAAATTTTCCAAAATTTTTCAAAAATTTTCAAAAATTTTCAAAAATTTTCCAAAATTTTTCAAAATTTTCAAAATTTTCAGAAAATTTTCAGAAATTTTCCAAAAATTTTCAAAATATTTCAAAAATTTCAAAAATTTTCTGTGAAAATTTTCCAAAATTTTCTAAAATTGTTCACAATTTTTCAAAATGGTTACGTAGTTCCTCCACCATGGAGCTCTCCACCAGCCACATTCAAAATTACCGTCCTAGGCGATATAGTAAAGCCTTACCTCCAGAAGGACCTCAAAAATAACTCTGGAAGTCATAGCCACCGAGACTCCGGCTGATGCACCATCATACTTCACAGACGGCTCGGTGGATCCAAAACATCAAACATCCGGAGCGGCCTTCTACACTCAAGGTCAGCCCCTCTGAAAATTTTTTGGAAAATTTTTGAAAATTTTTGAAATTTTCCAAAAATTTTCAAAAAATGTCCCAAAATTATCAGAAAATTTTCAACAATTTTCCAAAAATTTTCCAAAAATTTTGAAAATTTTTCTAAAATTTTCCGAAAAATTTTCAGAAATTTTCCAAAAATTTTCCAAAATTTTCCAAATATTTTCCAAAATTGTTCACAATTGTTCAAAAAATGGTTACATAGTTCCTCCACCATGGATCTTTCCACCAGCCACATTCAAAATTACCTCCAGAAGGACCTCAAAAAAATAACTGGAAGCCATAGCCAACGAGACACCGGCAGATGCAGCATGATACTTCACAGATGGCTCGGTGGATCCAAAACATCATACATCCGGAGCGGCCTTCTACACCCAAGGTCAGACCCTCTGAAAATTTTTCAAGGATTCTTTAAAAATTTTCAGAAATTTTCCAAAAATTTTCAAAAATTTTTCAAAAATTTTTCAAAAATATTTCACAAAATTTTCAGAAAATTTTCCAAAAATTTTCCAAAATTTTCCAAAAATTTTCCAAAATTTTCCAAAATTTTTCAAAATATTTCAAAACATTTCCCAAAAATTTCAGAAAATTTTCCAAAAATTTTCTAAAATTGTTCACAATTTTTCAAAAAATGGTTACGTAGTTCCTCCACCATGGAGCTCTCCACCAGCCACATCTAAATTACCGACCTAGGCGATAGTGTGCCTACCTCCAGAAAGACCTCAAAAAAATAACTGGAAGCCATAGCCACCGAGACACCGGCAGATGCAGCATGATACTTCACAGATGGCTCGGTGGATCCAAAACATCATACATCCGGAGCGGCCTTCTACACCCAAGGTCAGACTCTCTGAAAATTTTTTGGAAAATTTTCGAAAATTTTCAAAAATTTTCCAAAATTCTTCCTGTACATTTCAAAAATTTTCAAAATTTTCGTACTTGAAAAATTTTTCAAAATTTTCAAAAATTTTCAAAATTTTCAGAAATTTTCAGAAATTCCGAAATTTTTGAAAATTTCAAAATTTCAGGTACCATTTCTGAAAAATTTCCGAAATTTCAAAATTGTTCATACCAAAAATGAGCTACATGTAGTCCTCCACCATGGAGCTCTCCAACCAGCCACATTCAAAAATAACCACCTAGGCGATAGTAGCCTACCCAGAAGGAGGACCTCAAAAAATAACCCTGAAGTCATGCACACCGAGACTCAGGCTGATGCACCATCATACTCACAGACGGCTTGGTGGATCCAAACATCAAACATCCGGAGCGGCCTCTCAAATCTCAAGGTCAGCCCTCTGAAATTTTGGAACTTTTGAAAATTTTGAAAATTTTCCGTACTAAAAACGTTCCAAAAATTATCAGTAAAATTTTCTTAACAATTTTCTCAAAAGCTCTCAAAAAATTTTCCAACAATTTTTCAAATTTTCAGAAATTCTTCTCGAAAAATTTTCAGAAATTTTCCGTAATTTCCAAAATTTTCCAAATATTTTCCAAAATTGTTCACAATTTTCAAAATGGTTCACATAGTTCCTCCACCATGGATCTTTCCACCACACATTCAAAAATTACCTCCAGAAGGACCTCAAAAATAACTGAAGTATAATAACGAGACACCGCAGATGCGCATGATACTTCACAGATGGCCTGGTGGATCCAAAACATCATTAATCCGGAGCGGCCTTCACAACTCATGTCAGACTTCAGTAACTTAGTAATTTTCAAAAATTTTCTAAATTTTCAAAATTATTTTCAAAATTTTCGACTCTTTGAAATTTCAAAAATTTTTCAAAAATTTAATTTTCAAAAATTTTCCGAAATTTCTAAAATTTTCCAGTACTTTCCCAAAATTTTTCAAAAATTTCAAAATATTTCAGTAAAATTTTCAGAAAAATTTTTCAATTCTTTCCAAAATTTTCCAAAATTTTTTCAAAATTTCAAACATTTCCAAAATTCCTTGCAGTACCTTCCAAATTCTTTCTAAAATTGTTCATAATTTTTCAAAAATGGTTACGTAGTTCCTCCACCATGGAGCTTCACCAGCCACATTCAAATTACTAACCTAGGCGATAGTAAAGCCTACCTCCAGAAGGAGGACCTCAAAAAATAACTCTGAAGCTATGTTACAGAGACACGGCAGATGGCATGATACTATAGATGGCTTGTGATCCAACATCATACATCCGAGCGGCCTTCAAACCAAGGTCAGATCTTCTGAAATTTTTTCGAAAAATTTTCAAAATTTTCAACATTTTCCAAAATTCTTCAAAATTTCAAACAATTTTGTAATTTTCAAAAAATTTCAAAATTTTCTAAATTTTTCAAAAATTTTCAGAAATTTTCAAAAATTTTCAGAAATTTTCCGTAATTTCAAAATTTTCAAAATTTAGTACCTCTTTGAAAATTTTCCAAAAATTTCTAAAATTGTTCACAATTTTCAAAATGGTTACGTAGTTCTCCACCATGAGCTTCCACCAGCCACATCTCAAAATTACCGACCTAGGCGATAGTAGAGCCTACTCCAGAGGACCTCAAAAATAACCTTTAAGTAGCCAACGAGACCTGGCAGATGCACCATCATACTACAGACGGCCTGGTGGATCCAAACATCAAACATCCGGAGCGGCCTCTACACTCAAGGTCAGCCCTCTGAAATAATTTGGAAAATTTTGAGGCCTTTGAAAATTTTCCAAAATTTTAAAAATGTCCCAAAATTATCAGAGTAACTTTCAACAATTTTCCAAAAATTTTTAAAAAATTTTCCAAAATTTCAAAATTCTTTTGGTACTCTTCCGAAAAATTTTCAGAAATTTTCCAAAATTCTTCCAAAATTTTCAAACATTTTCCAAAATTGTTCACAACAAAAATACAGTTCCTCCACCATGGATCTTTCCACCACCACATTCAAAATTACCTCCAGAAGGAGAGGACTCAAAAATAACTAAGCTATAGCCAACGAGACAACCAAAGATGCAGCATGATACTCACAATGACCCAGGATCCAAAACATCACAACATCCGGAGCGGCCTCTCTACACCCAAGGTCAGACCCTTCTGAAAATTTTCGAAAATTTCCACTCAAAAATCCGCAATTAAAAATTTTCCAAAATTTTCCAAAATTTCCTTGAAAATTTTCGTAATTTTCAAAATTTTCAAAAATTCTCCACCCCAAAAAATCTTCCAAAAATTTTCCCAAATTTCTACCAAAATATTTCACAAAATTTTATAAAACTTTCCAAAATTTTCCCCAAAATTTTGCACCTTCCAAAATATTTCAAAACATTTCAAAACATTTCACCTTTCAAAATTTTCAACAATCTGTTCACACATTTTCAAAAATGCGCCACGTAGTTCCTCCACCATGGAGCCTCCACCAGCCACATTCAAAATTACTTACCCAGGCGAGAAGTTTCACCCCAGAAGGAGGACCTCAAAAAATAACCTGGAGCCATAGCCACATATACACCGGCAGATCATCATGATACTTCACAGAGTATTGTGGATTAAAACATCATACATCCAAGCGCCTCACACCCAACAGCACAAACCCTCTGAAAATTTTTTCGAAAATTTTCAAAATTCAAACATTTTCCAAAAAATCTTTCCAAATTTCAAAAATCTTTTCAAAATTAAAAATTTCCAAATTTTCCAAAATTTCTGCACCCCAAAACAGAAAAATTTCAGAAATTTTCCAAAATTTTCAAACATTTCAAAATTTCCCAAAATTTTCAGAAAACTTCCAAAATTCAAAAATATTCACAATTTTCCGTACAACTGTAGTTCCTCCAACATTGAGCCTCCACCACCACATTCAAATTACCGACCCAGCGATAGTAAAGCCTAACTCCAAACAAGGAGAACCTCAAAAATAACTCTAAAGTCATAGCCACCGAGACTCCGGCTGATGCACCATCATACTTCACAGACGGCTCAGGGATCCAAAACACTCCAAACATCCGGAGCGGCTTCACAATCCAATGTCAGCACCTCTAAAAAATTTTTCGAAAAATTTTAAAACCTCTTGAAAATTCCAAAAATTTTCAAAAATGTCCAAAATTATCAAAAAATTCTTCAACAATTTCCCAAAAATTCTTTTCAAAAATCTCTCCAACAATTACCAAAAATATTTCATTAAAATTTCAGAAAAATTTTCAAAAATTCTCCAAAAATTTTCCAAAATTTCTCCAAAATTTTAAAATTCAATTGCCACTTTTTCAAAATGGTTACATAAGTTCTCCACCATGGATCTTCCACCAGCCACATTCAAAATTACCCAGAAGGACCTCAAAAAATAACTGGAAGCCATAGCCAATCTATATACCTGGCAGACGCAGCATGATATTTCACAGATGGCTCGGTGGATCTGTAAAACATACATCCGGGATGGCCTTTCTACACCCAAGGTCAGACCCTCTGAAAATTTTTTAGGTATTTCGTAATTTTCAAAAATTTAAAATTTTCAGTATTTTTCAGGGCCTTCGTACCTTTCCGAAAAATTTCAAAATTTTTCCAAAAATTTTTCCCAAATTTTTTCAAAATTCTCAAAATATTTCACATAAAATTTTCTAGAAATTTCTTCCAAAAATTCTTCCAAAATTTTCCAGTAATTTTCAAAATTTTCCAAATTTTTCAAAAATATTTCAAACATTTCCAGTAATTCTTCTGGTAGAAAATTTTCTGTAATTTTCTAAAAATTGTTCACAATTTTTCAAAATGGTTACGTAGTTCCTCCACCATGGAGCTTCCAGCACATGCACTGAATGAAGCATAACAGAT
>NW_024727995.1:0-2968 GCF_018991925.1 Homarus americanus | reverse complement strand
ACGGAAATTTGTATCATAAAAAATGGGAAATATCTACTTTCCGGGAAAGTTGGTTAGATAACCAAATTTGCCGAAAATAGATTATCATAGAAAACGGGAAATTTGTATCATAAAATGGGAAATATCTACTTTCCGCGAAAGTTGTTAGATAAACAACTTTCCCGAAAATAGATTATCAAGAAAACGGGAAATTTGTATCATAAAAATGGGGAAATATCTACTTTCCGAAAGTTGGTTATCTACTTTCCCGAAAAGTAGATAGATTTTCTCTAATTTTCGGGAAAGTAGATTATCGATTTTTCGGGGAATAGATTTTCGAATTTTGGGAAAATATTACCTAATTTTATGAAGTAGATTATCATAGAAAACGGAAATTTGTATCACAAAATAAAATATCTACTTTCCGGGAAAGTTGAGTTAGATAAATCAAAATTTTCCGAAAATAGATTATCATAGAAAACGGAATGTAACAAAAAATGGGAAATATCTACTCTCCGGAAAGAGTTAGATAACCAAATTTGCTGAAAATAGATTATCATAGAAACGGAAATTTGTATCATAAAAAATAGAAATATCTCCATTTTGAAAGTTGAAATAGATAAACAACTTTCCCGAAAAATAGATTATCACAGAAAGGGAAATTTGTATCATAAAAAATGGGAAATATCTACTTTCCGGAAAGTTATTAGATAACCAAATTTGCCGAAAATAGATTATCATAAAAACGGGAAATTTGTATCATAAAAAATGGGAAATATCTACTTTCCGAAAGTTATTAGATAAACAAATTTCTCGAAAATAGATAATCACAGAAAACGGAAATTTGTATCATAAAAATGGGAAATATCTACTTTCCGAAAGTTGGTTATATAACCAATTTGATAGATTACTTCAGAAAAACGGAAATTTGTATCATAAAAACTGAATACACTTTCCGAAAGAGGATATATTACCAAATTTGCCGAAAAGATTATCATAGAAAACGGAAATTTGTATCATAAAAATGGGAAATATCTACTTTCCGCGAAAGTTTTGATAACCAACTTTCCCGGAAAATAGATTATCAAGAAAAACGGGAATTTGTATCATAAAAAATGGGGAAATATCTACTTTCCGGGAAAGTTGAGTTGATAACCAAATTTGCCGAAAATAGATTATCATAGAAAACGGAATTGTATCATAAAAAATGGAAATATCTACTTTCCGAAAGTTGTTAGATAACCAAATTTGCCGAAAATAGATTATCATAGAAAACGGAAATTTGTATCATAAAAATGGGAAATATCTACTTTCATGAAAGTTTTAGATAAACCAACTTTCCCGGAAAAGACAAAAACGAAATTATCATAAAAATGGGAAATATCTATCAAGAAAGCAGATAACCAAATTTCCCGAAAATAGATTATCATAGAAAACGGGAAATTTGTATCATAAAAATGGAAATATCTACTTCGAAAGTGTTAGATAACCAAATTTGCCGAAAATAGATTATCATAGAAAACGGGAAATTTGTATCATAAAAATGGGAAATATCTACTTTCCAAAGTTTTAGATAACCAAATTTCCCGAAAATAGATTATCATAGAAAACGGAAATTTGTATCATAAAAATGGGAAATATCTACTTTCCGCGAAAGTTTTAGATAACCAAATCTCCCAAAAAAGATTATCATAGAAAACGGGAAATTTGTATCATAAAATATGGGAAATATCTACTTTCCGGAAAGTTGATTTAGATAACCAACTCTTCCCGAAAAATAGATTATCATAGAAAAACGTAAATTTGTATCATAAAAAATGGGAAATATCGACTTTCCGGGAAAGTTGGTTAGATAACCAATTTATGAAAATAGATGATTATCATACAAAACGGGAAATTTGTATCATAAAAATGGAAATATCTACTTTCCGGGAAAGTTGAAAGTATTACC
Source organism: Homarus americanus (assembly GCF_018991925.1). Classification (NCBI taxonomy): domain Eukaryota; kingdom Metazoa; phylum Arthropoda; class Malacostraca; order Decapoda; family Nephropidae; genus Homarus; species Homarus americanus. The sequence goes on along the minus strand of NW_024727995.1, from coordinate 1,038 downwards.
AAATTTGCCGAAAATAGATTATCACAGAAAACGGAAATTTGTATCACAAAAATGGAAATATCAACTTTCCGCGAAAAGTTTCTAGATAACCAACTTTCCCGAAAGTAGATTACTCATAGAAAACGGGAAATTTGTATCATAAAAATGGAAATATCTACCTTTCCCGAAAGTTTTAGATAACCAAATTTCCCGAAAATAGATTATCATAGAAAAACGGAAATTTGTATCATAAAAAAATGGAAATATCTACTTTCCGAAAGCATAGATAACCAACTTTTCCGAAAATAGATTATCATAGAAAACGGAAATTTGTATCATAAAAAAAAATGATCTACTTTCCCATGAAAGTTTTCAGATAAATCAAATTTCCCGAAAATTGAATCATAGAAAACGGGAATTTTATCATAAAAAAAATAAACATCTACTTTCCGGGAAAGTTTTAGATAACCAAATTTCCCGAAAATAGATTATAGAAAACGGAAATTGTATCATAAAAATGGGAAATATCTACTTTCCGGGAAAGTTGGTTAGATAAACCAAATTTGCCGAAAATAGATTATCACAGAAAACAAACAACATAAAAAATGGAAATATCTACTTTCCGGGAAAGTTATAGATAACCAAATTTGCCAGAAAATAGATTATCATAGAAAACGGAAATTTGTATCATAAAAATGGGAGTCATCTACTTTCCGAAAGTTATTAGATAACCAAATTTGCCGAAAATAGATTATCATAGAAAACGGAAATTTGTATCATAAAATGGAAATATCTACTTCCCGGAAAGTTGTGATAAACAAACTTCCCGAAAATATTATCATAGAAACGGGAATGTATCATAAAAAATGGAAATATCCACTTTCTCCGCGAAAGTTTTAGATAAACCAACTTTCCCGAAAAAATAGATTATCATAGAAAAACGGGAAAATCATAAAAAATGGGAAATATCGACTCTTCCGGGAAAGTTTTAAGATATTCTAATCTTCCCGAAAAATAGATTATTATCATAGAAAACGGGAATGTATCATAAAATGGGAA
>NW_024727994.1:0-5367 GCF_018991925.1 Homarus americanus | reverse complement strand
TGAGTGCTAGACAACATTAATATCTCGATACCCCTACAATCTCAATCAGCTATGCTGATGATATTCTTATACATACCAAAATTCATCGTGAAATGCAAACCACTCCTGAACCATGTATACGCAGCCCGTGAGAACCTCGGTCTTACTATCTCCACTGAGAAAACTAAGTGTTCAACAAAAAGTTGGTAACTGCAAACGCGGCCCCGCCAAGTTCAAGATAGGCAACAACACTATTGATTATGTTTCTTCTTTTAAATATCTTGGTGTTTCCGTCCCTTGTACCCTACCTGCCATATAACAGCCAACTCGCCAATGTACTGACAGACTGAGACCTCTTAGAAGTGTAGAGGGGACAGCCCGCATTATGGTGCTAATATTAGAATTGTTAAAACAATGTACCTAGGCTATATAAGATCTCTGATAGATTACTACGCACCAGCCCTTTGCTTCTCCCACAGATTTCGTTATCATAGAACAATAATTATACTAATTTAATTTAGAGTTACCCAAAGATTAATGATAAAGCACGAAGACCATGGGAGGCTTAACTAAGATAAAACCATTATTGGCATTGCGAGCCGAATAGCGTAACCATAGAAAAACTTTCAATGTTCAAAAGTTATTGTCCTGCCGACCTGGCATATTTTGTTTACACGATCAGCTGGGTGGCGAATATATCAACCCAGCTGTGATCGTGTAAACAAAAACGCTAAGTGTCGGCAGGATAGTGTGCAAACCTGATTCAGTAATCGGAATAAACTACGTCCAGTGCACATTTCTTGAAGGGCAAATGCAAAAAACAGAATGGAAACGTGGGGTGAAAATTAATCGGCCACCATTTGATACTGTACATTCAAAGTTAGTGCATTTAAAGTCAACACTACGTTTTGAGAGTAGCACATGGCAAAAAATTATCGTTTCGCTCATCCACCTATTTAGAAGTTGAAATTACGGTTTTAGATGTTTTTGAACGATTCTGATCTTCATTTCTACTGCAAATCACAATTTTGTATTACATCTCCCCTTAGTCAACGATAATGGGGGACCCCAGTGGAGCCAGGGCTTTTGAGTGGAGGGGGAAATCACAGAAAGTAGTAATTTACGATAGAAAAGGTAAGACTCGTTCAAAACACACAAAAACCAAATATAAAACATAATTTCAATCTAAACTAACCTACCGGTAACAATCAGTCACAGCACTGCTTCTCAAATGCAACCTAATCAAACCTAACTCCACTCCAACCTACTGTCTGGTGGTATCTTAAAATCTTAAAATTTGCTGGATGACTGAAACGATATTAATACTAAAATTTTAGTTTCAGTCATCCTTATATTTAGATATCCAAACATAGCAGACTCCTTATTTTCTTATGTTCTTATGTAACCTTACTTAAATTCCTAAGATTCCCTGGATGACCGAAACTAAAATATACCACTTATGAATATGTTTAATTGGGAAAATGCAAATTCTGGGAGGTAGAGGAAAATATATAGCCAAGGAAGTTAATGTTTTGGTAATTATTTATGACTTCACAGACGCTGATTTTCATGTGTTTTATTGTGTATGAAATATTCATCTATTAATTAATGACCTGTCTGGGAGACTACTAAGCTACACCATTTATGATAGTAGAAAACACAATAATTTCTGAGAACAGGACTACCACCAGAAGTTGTACAATTTCATTAAATTTTTTATTACAGTAAGTATTTTAAATTGGTGATATCCTTTTTATTTTTATTAAAAGGATTTTGTTTTTTGTTTTAGTTTTTCTACAATCATAAATAACCTGTAATGGGCAGGGCATGGAGGATGAGGGAGATTTCAGGTAAAAAATGGTGAAAAACTGGGTAATTTATGTGGGAAACCTGCAAACCAGAGTTGATTGATTTTGTTAATTTTTTACACAGATGTACTTATTGCAGGAAGTATTTTGGTGATGTCTGAGAACAGCACTACCACCAGAAGAGGTTTGATTTCATTCATTTTTCCACTTGTTCTTCTTACAGTAGTTTAAAAGAGGCGGCATTTATTAGAACCTAATAAAACTTGACCTTAACCAACCAAAGAAACTTACCTGACCTTATCTAGCTTCCTAGCTGGGGGTGAACCCTAACCATATTAAACAGAAAGTACATATTGATGTCTGGTACCAATGAAAGCAACTTTTGTTGTAGTGGCATGGTGTTATTTTACGTTTTTGTGATGAATATGCTCGCCTGGAAGGTTGGTTGTCAGCAAAACATGATACGTGGGTGATGCGAACTCATTTAGGTATGTAGTAAATAATTAATTTCCAACATATAAAGAAAATGAGACATCATTTCAGTGTCATAGGACTGTTTTCACTGTGTTCTACCCTGCAATTTCCTTCATCATTCATGCCCTGCTCACTTCAGGTGATTTTATGATGGTAGATAAAAGAAAATTATAAAAAAAATATATAATTAAAATAAAAGTTTTCGCTTATTTTAAAAACTTACTACGACTTGTATAATGTTAATAACATGTGGAAAAATTAACGAAATTGAACAACTTAGTGTAGCTTGTGTTCTCATACATTACCAAAACTGATCAAATGACACCAAAATGATGTCTCAATGTGCTTTGGTACTTGAAGATATTAATTATTTACCGTGAAACATTCCTCGTAAAAATCTGCGAGTTACCACGAAGTTGTTGCCTGCCGTTTGCTTACAAACAAACTGCTCAATCTCAGTGTACTCTCCGTCCACAAAAAAATGTAAAATCATAATGATGCTTCAATAAAGCTTTCATTGGCTCCAGATATCAAAATACAATAAGTACAGTATTTTCTGTTTAATATGCGGGGGGTGGGGGTAAGGTAAGTTAGGTAAGTTTCTTTGGTTGTTAGGTCAGGTTCTATTTGGAAAAATTTACAAAGTCGGATAACTCCTTGGTCATAGTGCTGTTCTCAGACATTAAGAAAACACAATAGCTTAGCAGATCAAGGAAAATATTACTAATTTTTTTAGGATTAGTGGCAAGACTCATATGTGTTATATTGTATTTCACAAAAAGAAAGAAAAAATTACCTGATTTGATAAGAATTAATGATAATGGTGAGCAGACACTTACAAAAGGACTTTATGATATTAAAAAAAATTTCAGATGTTTGGATGATAGTATGTTAGAAAAAATGCACAGAACCTATTACTTTTTTTACGGGAATAGCCTACCCGGCACAGGTCATCGACCCACAACGACCTGGGGGCGTAAAAAATAAGAATAGAAAAGAAATTAAAATGGAAAGGAAAAGGTTATATTAATTCTACATCACGAATATGCTGGAAAACCAGCTTTTTAACTCTTTAGGTGCGTAATTAAATTTCGCTTCGTTCCTGAAAAGTGTCAATTATCCTGCCAAAAATGAATTTCATATAATCACATTTTCTATATGTTTTTCCTAGAGAACTTAGTATATTTTCCAAATCTCGAACAAAATTCACATATGTAAATTTTAGAGAAAAAAATACATTTATACCAAAAATGTAGGAAATTGGTAACAGTATGCCGTATATGGCAAATAAATTTAATCAATTTGGTGATAAACAGCAAATTTAGATATGTATTACATATTCAGATAATATCAAACAAATAGTACAAATAAGCTTATATTGCATTCGAGGAAATACTCCTATACCTCAATACAATATGTCCGCATGTCGTCCTATTTGGGAAGTTTTTTTCAGGCCGGATATCCCGCTTGTCGATTTATTTAATATAATATTTTTGGGTTTACCCGCATGTCCATCCAAAGGGTTAAAGTGAGACATTGTATGAGTATGGAAACACGGAAGAAGGCAGAGCATTCCATAGTTTGACTGTGTGAGGAAGAAGGATGTACAAAACAGGTTATTCTAGTGTGACCGACATCCACAGAGAAATGGTGGGCACCACGGACAGATGTGTTACAAGCCCACCGCCTCGGCCTGTGGTACACAGGATGCCAAATCCACCTAAAATTGCCCGTTAAAGTACTTGGTAAAGAGAGAGAGTGAAGCAACGTTGCAGCGAAGAGAAAGGGAAGAAAGATTGTCAACTAAAGGAGGAGAGTTAATAATACGAAATGCCATTGATTCCACCCTATCTAACAGATGGACAGAAAGAGCCACCCCAAACAAACACGGACATATGACGAACGTGAAACACAAACAACCGCCAACCGCGATATTCAGTAATTACATATAGAAATAACAGCATTAACATGCAATTTTAATATTCTTTGCATCATGAAGTGTACGATATTGTATGATAAAATGTCAGTTTATATTGATAATTAAACAAATTGGAAACAGAGAAAGAGAGGTCTGAAATATTTACAGAACAAAAAAGTAATTCAAATTACTACGTTTTCCCTGGTCGGAATACAGAAGAAACATGTAAAAATACTGAATTTTCTAATGGCACAAACTGGACAATTTTGTAATTAAGAAGATTTGTAACCAGGTGAGAAGGTTAGGTCACCTTACCTCTGACCTGACTACCCGATCGTTGTACATTAAAGATTAGTAGGGTCATTACCTAATACCTGACCATTGTGGACCTGGTCTAACCCTCTCTGTATATATACACCTTGTTCTGTACTCCTCTTAGTCTGTACTCACCCCTGAAGATGTGAATTACACGAAAGCGCTTGGGAACTTTGTGTTTTCTTCTTCCTGTGGTTATCAACATATACCTAGATCACGCCAAGACCTACAGTGATTTACTTATATATATATATATATATATATATATATATATATATATATATATATATATATATATATATATATATATATATATATATATATATATATGTATGTATGTATGTATGTATGTATGTATGTATGTATGTATGTATGTATGTATGTATGTATGTATGTATGTATGTATGTATGTATGTATGTATGTATGTATGTATGTATGTATGTATGTATGTATGTATGTATGTATATATGTATATGTATGTATGTATATATATATATATATATATATATATATATATATATATATATATATATATATACAGTGACCTCGCTTAACTTAACCTGTTATAACGAAATTTCGATAACTTAACTGCCTTCCATAAGGATCTTCAATTCGGTTAACGAACAAAATTCGGTTGCCGAATTTCTTCTGAACCGACCTCAACATGTTTTCGCTTGCACTGACCGGGCATCAGCTTTAGTTTCAGTCCTAATACATTAATCGGTTCTAGGGCTTAAATTCCTTACTATTTTGGTAAATATCAAAAGTTTATACTATTCAATAATTTTAAAAGTTTAATATTCAATTTTTTAGTAATTTTAACAATTATTGAACATAATTGAAGGTAAAGTGACTAGTTTAATGCACGGCAT
>NW_024727993.1:0-10626 GCF_018991925.1 Homarus americanus | reverse complement strand
ATTGTAGTGTTTACTTGTGGTGGTATTGTAGTGTTTACTTATGGTGGTATTGTAGTGTTTACTTATGGTGGAATTGTAGTGTTTACTTATGGTGGTATTGTGGTGTTTACTTGTGGTGGTATTGTAGTGTTTACTTATGGTGGTATTGTAGTGTTTACTTGTGGTGGTATTGTAGTGTTTACTTATGGTGGTATTGTAGTGTTTATTTGTGGTGGTATTGTAGTGTTTACTTATGGTGGTATTGTATTGTTTACTTATGGTGGTATTGTAGTGTTTACTTGTGGTGGTATTGTAGTGTTTATAAAGTGTTATTTGCTTTAGTTTGTTCGAGCTGTGTATCCGGCTGGTCAGATTAGATAGAACCTAACCTAACCTAACACACTGTGTAATATAATGTTAACTTTAGCATTTAGAATTAACACAGGTAGCCAAATTTTTATCACTGCGGACGATACAATGCACTTAAAAAAATACTCGTTCGCGAAAAAAATCCACCCGAGCAGAAAAGGCGAGGATTAGGTTGATTAATCCCGGCCAGAAATAGAAAAAAAAATCCCTGTAATTTTTTTTGTGTTGTTGGGAGGATTAGCGACTAATTCCAAGTAAATCTCTGATATTTCCCTTTTTCTCGGTAATTCCTGTAATGTGTTAAATTTTTCACACAAATTTAGATAAACCAATTGGATAAAGTTGTAAATTATTCGGAGATAAAACTCACGAGAACAGGTAGTGAGAGTTGTGAGTTGTTGGTGGAGGAAGATTACAAGTGAGGATCATCCCACCACACAACACCTATCTCACCACCACCACCACACCTAACTCAGCACCTATTACCACACACCACCACCACCACCACACACCGCCACCACCACTACTACCACTCAACACCACCACTACACAACACCTGCCACACTTTCATTACAACAGTATCCCGGTGTTAGTCATAAAGGCACGCCAGCACAGTGATATTTTCGGAAAAAAATGTGTTGTTTAATGTTGATATTTATGATGCAAGAACCATAACCATATGACTGGTGCTCTTATATAATGAAAATGTGCAGCTGACACCACCAAAATGAGTTTACTTTATTATTATTAACTAATCTGCAAATAGAGTTTAACAATGTTCATATTATTATTTTTTTTACATCTAATACAGTTAACATTTATTATAACGGGTATGGCATAATACTGCTACTAATGATAATTATAATAACAATAATGATAATAATAATAATATTAATAATAATGATAATGGTAATGACAATAATAGTAACTACAACAACAACAATAATAATAATAATAATAATAATAATAATAATAACGATGATGATGATGATGACACACACACACCTTGACGTAGCTCTTCACTTATATCAATAAGTTCATCTGTACATTGTCCTCGTAGTCTCCAGTCTTAATCTATACCTTTTTGACGTGGGTTATGGTCGTGGGTTGTGGGTCGTATTATGGTCGTGGGTCGTAAAAGTTGATAGGTCATTTACTGTTATTACCAAACACCTCTCTCTCTCTCTCTCTCTCCCCAGAAATATGAGAAGAACCATCGAACTGCAGACAAATTCCCTTGAGCTTTACCTAATCTTATTCTTTTTCTCTCCTTCCTTTCTCTTTTTCTCTTTCTTTCCAGATATCCAAATTTGCTTTTGGTTAGTCGTGAATTATATTGGTAAGAAAAACCATCACTTTGTAAGATTATGCTGTGAGCTTTACATAAGTTATCGGGGGAATCTGGGACACATCGGAGGTACTGAAGAATTATGGTTAACTCGCTTGATATTGCTTTTGAGAGAGAGAGAGAGAGAGAGAGCTACCTCCTCCACCACACCACCACAATGCTGACCATCCTAGCTACCACACCACCATAACGTTGACCATTCTAGGTACCACACCACCATAACGTTGACCATTCTAGGTACCACACCACCCCATAACACTGACCATCCTAGCTTCCACACCACCACAGCGCTGGTCCCTCACACTTGAACTTAACTCACGGTAGTTTCTCCTCCTTTCAAGGGCATCACTGAGAAAAATCTAAGCCATCTGAGAGTGTTGAAGATACACCTCACCACCAAGGAGAAACACTTTATGTAACATAGTGTCCAATTCTCTATAATACGGACTGCTTTGTTTACGTGTGGCCGAGAAATAGTGCAGCGGGAGTGTGTTTAAAGATTCTCAGTTTACTGTTTATGAGTTTACTGAAATGTGAGACTAAAAAGAATTATCTAAGAGCATCTTATAGTTGTTTGTAGATATACACTTTGTTTACTTATATATATATATATATATATATATATATATATATATATATATATATATATATATATATATATATATATATATATATATATATATATATATATATGTGTGTGTGTGTGTGTGGCTAAAATAAAATTATAGGAAGATTGGATTAGTTATATAAATACTTGGAGTTGAATTATCACAAAAGAAGATCAATTTATCGTCAATATACTTTGAGCTTTACTATTTTAAAAGATCAAATATATTGCCTTTATATAAATACTTTAAGTTTACTAATATATGTAACTAAACGTAAATCATCCTAAAGGAAACTGAAACTGATAGTGTATATATTTATCCTCAAATGTCTACAATAACTGTAGTTGTGTTGCAGTAAAAGGAGAACGTTTATTGTTGTTCAGGAGAGGCTATGAGGGTCACAAGTCACTGCAACCGTTTAATTTTTTTAACACAACAAACACGGGAGCCTTAGTGCCTGGCTATATACTACTGTTATACTAGAGAGAGAGAGAGAGAGGCAACATTTCCACCAAGACTCACATAAGAAACAGAAGGTTCAGTTTACAATCGAATTTCCAATAACAATCACAGTTAACGTTTTCTCAACCCGAGATTAAGCAGTTGTCATACCGAGTTATATACATATTTTGTTTCTGTATGATGATGATACCTGGTGTATGTGTGTGGGAGGGGGGGAGCTCAAATTAAAAACAATATATTTTAAGTACACTCTTTTTCCGTATTTGGATTAAAAAAAGCGACAACTTATGGATTGGAAATGTTTGAACATTATACTTATTAGTATATAATAATTGGTGGGAAAGGTCAAGTATGATTCGTTTATAAACACCGACGTCAACACTCTAGCCTCAGGGTATCACCAGGTCAGTAGCACTAATTCTCACGGGTGAAAAATATAAAAAAACAAAAGCTATAATTATATTCCTTTTCTGCAGGTTGTTGGTCTCTGGGGAAATTAGGAGTGATAAATGACTTTCATCAATTTATAGAGAACAGATGAAGGAATTCCCCGCCAGGTGAGATAACCTGACCTTCTCTAATTAATGAAACCAACAGCCGCTCTTAATGGATTTATTGTCTGAACCAAAACTATTAAAGTGAAACAAGGATGAAGTCAATAGCCGTGATCAATACCAGGTTTTAGAGGACAAAATCATAACACAGATTCACAAGTAGTTTACACGTAGTGTGTGTGACGAAGTCTGTCATTCTCCCCAAAGTATTGATCATAACAACACCACGGCCACACATCACCACCACCGAGTGACATTGAATGTAACACCTACAATAATTACTTTGAAATTAATTAAATTTAATAATGCTTATTGGTTCACAATGAAGGGCATATTAACATAGTTCACCATTGTATAAACTAGCGAAGATATATATAAAGGGGATATAGATAAAGTTCTTATAATATCCGAGCAGGATAGGACTCGGAGCAACGGATTCAAGTTAGATAAGTTTAGGTTTAGGAGGGAGATAGGAAAGAACTGGTTCACAAATAGAGTGGTGGACGAGTGGAACAAGCTTAGCAACTTTGTAGTAAGTGCGGGAACTCTGGAAAGTTTCAAAAGGAGGCTAGATAGATTCATGGATGATAGAGAGCGGTAGTAACTCTCGACAGGAACTGCCATGCACAGGCCAACCGGCCTATTACAGACTCCTTATTTTCTTATATATATATATATATATATATATATATATATATATATATATATATATATATATATATATTCCTGTAGTAGTTTGAAAGTTCCTGATATTAGTAAAACTATTTCATTCAAAAACCTTGTACGAGCAATAGGTAACTGAGACGGCTATGGTGTTGATGAACGCCGATGAGACTACCTCCCTTGTACTCATTATTATCGGTGGGAAAACTAGGGTAAAGAAATTCATATAGCGTCTAGTCGTCCAGTATTCCAAATGCCTTTCACTTAACTTACGATAATGGCCTCCGTGGGGTCCAAATAGTGAGGCGTCCTTACCATGATGGTGAGCCAGCTCTCTCTCGTCTCCGTGTAGTCTGGGAGAGGATTGCACTACCTCCGGCTTACCAGGACTGGGACGCTTGTCACTGTGTTAATACCAGGGGCAAATCCCGGCACTTGTAATTTGCTACAATTGTTGGGGTTTATGGTCACATTTGTAAATACTGTATTCAGCAGGCGAGGTGCGGACGTTGTTGAGGGGGGCGTGACTGTACCGTACATGGCCTCCCACAGTGACCTCGACTGGTTACGGTAAGTGGGGAGCAACTCAACGATAGGGAGGCGGCAGTAGAGACCCACAAACACGCCCCGAACACAGTACTGTATAGTCTCCGAGGTGTCAAGGGGATGGTGTTACCGTCTGGCATTATAGATATGATAATCCCGAGGCGCTCTCAGTCCACCTAGCTGTAATTGGGGAAGTGAAGGCGGTTGAGTGCAGTCTTGGCTACACGGCCTCCTTTACTTTCCAAAGACATGCTATGTTAGTGTGCCGTATCCACACTGTCCCTAACTGGCAGCCATGTCTTTGGGACTCACTATCACTTTTTCACAATTGAGTAACTACTCGAACACCTTCAGACAATCGCTCTTCTTAGGCAAAGGGTGGTCAGGCAGGAGCCCGACAGCTGCCACAGATCGCTGGACTTTAATGTAGCACAAAATGTCCGACACAGCTTACACGAAACAGATGACGATCCAAACATTTTCAGTTCGTAATTCGCTAATCCGTGGCCAACTGAGCTATAGCGTGAAGTGCTCTTAAAACTCCACACACCTGCCGCCTTGCATGCTGTAAAAACATACAATGCTCCGGAAAACGCACCAAATATTTTGTAAACGACTCTAAAGTATTTTAACGAGGGTTTTACATCATCAGTAAACAGAAAGGTATTAAACCGTCAGCAAACATTGTATATGCATTAGGGTGTGTCATACGGAGGCGAATTTTTTTTTTTTGAGTTTGAAAAATCGGCCCATGGTATTAATGATGTAGTTTTATGTGCAGAATCATGTGATATCTTCAGATTTGAAAAGTTTTTATTTTTTGTTAGGTAAATTTTAACTTGAAATCTTATGAAAATTCAGTATTCCCACCCTTTTACCAACACCACTAAATAGCTTATTTAAAGTAAAGTAAATGTATCAGGTTAATTTATTAGGATGAAAATGATCCAGAATAGTGAAACGAATGATCTTGACACATTTATTAAATTTATTATTCCTTTAGAAAACAAAATCATCAAATACAAAAACCGGTTTTACTACTACGACCGGGTGTTGCTGCACACCATAGAGAACATGTCTTTCTTGCTTCTGTTTCTACTCATCACCTCCCTGCTGACCACCTGAGCTCGGATGTAGCCTTCCCTCCTCTCCTGGCTGTACACGTGACTGCTGGCCTGGCTCACTTGCTGTACACAACGCTCTATACTCTGGGTGTGCGAGGGCCAGGCAGGGACATGCATGGGGTTGTCCAGGAAAGCTCTGACTTGAACATTGGCGAGGCTGCAGGTAAGAGGGGGCTCACTGCCAGCCTGGATGTTATCCAGATCTATGAGATCAGTGAGGGTCTTGGCACCTAGATTGACTTCAGGAGTCTTCCTGACCCTGAAGGAATCGTCACCAACTGATTTGTCATGCCCAGATCCTCTCATAAGTCTCATATCCAAGATCTTTTTGACTGCCACTCTTCTCTCCTCCTCATCCTTACTGCAGAGCATTGTCTGCAGAACTGCCTCGGGATGAGCATACCAGGAAGATCTTCTCACAGTCTGCTCCACAATCTGAACAACCTTCCTTGGCTGACTCCTCAGGAGCTCAAGCTGGAAGAGAACATGCCTCGGACCTTCGGAGAACGATGACTTGACCTTGGTGTTGAACCAATTTGGCAAGTAGACACTCACGATGAATTGGACAATAAGTCTCAGGTTGTGAAGCTGGTTCCCTTTCAGTTTATGATGAGCGACCCAAATTCTGCAGAAACTGAGAGCCGTTGTGAGCCACCTAGAATGTAGACTGGACCTATCTGCTGAGTAAAGCAAGTCTATCAGGCACTTGACCCCAGTTTTGATGGCACTGCAAATCATGTAACCATAGTACTGGTCAGTACTCAGGTCGTCAATGACGGTATGTGCAAGCTCAACGAGTGGAGGGCCAACTGTGATTTTTCAAAGCTCAGCAGTTTATTTCTAACTCAGTGGCGAGTCCAGCATCTTGCCAAGAGGACCAGACCATCTGTTGTTTGAAGAGTCTTGCCATCCAGCTCCTGGATCAGATGTCTGAGTGGCAGCTCGTTGTGGTGTGGGGTCACAAACAATCCAGACAAGCTTCCTCCCAATCTTCACTCTATCCACTGTATGTGGCCCCCCTTGCCCACCCTGTGTTTCGTGTTGGTGCTGTGTCCCTCAATGGCCTGCAGGGGTCTGGTCTCGTTCCTCTCTGGGCAATTCACAATGTTATCTGCCACTATCTCAGCTGGTTTCCTGATGTCATCTTTCTCTGGAGTGAAATGCCACAAATACTTCCCTCCTGGTTCACTGCAGCAGGAGTAGTGTTCCTCCTTCACCATGGCAGGGAACAACTTGTCAGAATCTCCAACTTTCATGAACACTTCAGTGTCATCCCTTCTCCCATCAAAGAACAAACAATTGATTCCATTTTCTCTTATCCCCTTATCAAACTCCTCTTCTAGGTTGCTGACAAGTTTCTCCTGAGCTCTCCTTACTTTGTTATGATCTATCACCAGGTGAACATCATCAGGTGTTATCAAACCACCGTCAACCCAGGCAGCTGTTGCTATCTCTGCAGTTTCTCTGAGACCAGTGTGGTGTCGCATGCTAGCCAGAGCTATACTCGGTATATCTTTCCTATTTCGAATCTTATGCCTGCAAGGTTTGGGATCATTATTTTCTGGGTTAGGGACAAAGTCACCATTCTCCTGGTCAGCACTCGGATCAGCCATGGGGAAGTCATTAAACTCTGAATCAGCTTGACTCCAATCATCGGCCTTTTTTTACCTCACCTGGGCCTTCTCAAGTCTCTTTTCCTCAACAGCCTCTTCTCCTCTTCTGTCTCTCTGCTGTGGCAGCCTCACCTGTCTCTTGGACTCCGGAATATCTTGGCTAGAAATCATGAGAGCCCCTATACTCGCCGATCCTGCTCTCTCTGTGCTTTGACAAATGCCAGTTCGATCACCAAGGAATCTTCAGTTCGCTTGCAAATACAGGAGATGTGGGCCTCGGATTTACAGTCACGATCGCATCTGCGACTCAGGACAGAGAACAATTGGGCACTTGCAGTAATTATGTCAAATAACTGGTCCAGTTAGCGGCAAAGCTGTCATAACTGCAGTTTCCTCTCCCAAAGAGAGATATCTCTTGCCTTTTCCCAGCTGTGATCTCTCACTAATCTTCTTCTGACTTGTTATGACTGGAGGCTTGAACTGAGCGTTAGCCAGAGTGTACTGTGCCAAGACAGCTTTGGTCATATCACTGGCAATGTCTTTGTTTGTGTAAGTTCTTTGGTTCTTTTCACTGATTTGCCTGATTAAAACACCGTATCTCAAAGCATCTCTCAATGTAGGCAACTCCTACTTCAGGAGCTCTCTTCCAGACCCAAGATAGTGACTGAGATGGCTGGATTTTTGGTTCCTCGTCCTGACACAAGCAGCCATCGCAAATATTATCAACTTATAAATGCATCAGAATCTGAAACAGAAAAAAATATTGTTAGTTGGGTTGTTAAAGAATGAAGTCAGAAAGCAATATTCACTATTTAATTGTAATGCACTAATGCAGCTGTACGTTAGATTTTCGATAAATTTCACGCTAAAATTGACCTAGCAAAAGGTTGCAAAATATTGAAACTGAAATTATTTTCTGTTTATATACACTAAAATCTACCAAAAAAGTGATGGGCCATTAGTTTTAGCTGATCTTCCCTCCTATGACACACCCTAATAACGGAAGGATAATCTTTCATCCATAAAACATTCACGATAAACCATAAACTAAAGCAGTTAAGGAACCTCCGCCAGGCTAACATATCCCGTGTTGGGGATACATGGATTACTGTATATTAACCTCTTGCTCTCCTAATGGTTTTTTTTTTTTTTTAATAAGTTGATGCCTCGATAATCTTTTTTATGGTAGATTGTACAGAAGAATAACATTGAAAATTATTCAGGTAACAGAGTGTAACGATTAAACAAGTAGTAGCCTTTATAATTTCTGAAGGCTGACTCAAGTACAACTTTATCAAGATTAGCTCCGAGGTGTTATCATGCGCTATTTATCTGGTATCAGTGAACGCAGTCACTTGTAAGGTTACGGATATGCTTTAGTTATTACAAGATAATTTAATTTACGAAAAGAAAATTTTGAAATTTATTTCATTCGGCAACATTTAATATAGCCGGATTACGTTACATCTGCGAGTTGCTTAAATTCTAAAATGCAAAATTTAAGTAAATGAAACAACATTTTTGATATACGTACGAAATTTTGTTTATACATTAACTGACAAATTCAAACTCGCAGATAACCTCCTTATGTGAATGTAAACACCTGGCCAGGGTACACATCTCCCATATTTGCTTAAGTTTACCAATATAGTACTGTTGTACCCGTATAAGAGCCTCTTTATTCTCTCTTGTACTTACTGACGAACCCCAGACTTCTCACCACACTTGCTGGCAAATAAGAACACAATGTGACCAAAATATTTATAAGAGGCAAGTTCGTTTTTCTGGGGACTTTTATTACACAGAAGCCATCGGATGTTTCCTTCTTTTGAATTCACATGATGGTAATAAGACAATTGTGTATAATGTATGATAAATGATTAGATACAATATGACCTACTGATGGACACAATAGGTCTTGAGTTAGGAATTATACCTACTCATTTCACAACTGATAAATTATACAAGGAACATAAAGCAAAGAGTATCGATCTACTACAGCCTTTATTACTGATAACACCAGACAGACAGATACAGACAGACAGACACAAACAGAAACACAGCCAGACAGATACAAACAAACAGACAGACACAGACACAAACAGAGACACAGCCAGACAGACACAGACAACAGATTGACATGGGTACACAATTGTTAACTAACTGTTTCTTCAAGGTGATGATTGTACAGAGCTGGTAGATTATTATGATCGGCGTATTATAATAATAATAATAATAGGAATTATATCTTCACAGCTCTTGTCTCTGGTAACGTCTATAATGTTAAGGTGATGTTTTTGTGCTGGAAGATTAACTGTGGTGTATGTTAATTGTTGATGTAGTGTTTGAGAACCGCAGTGAAATAATTTACATATTCCTGAGGCTGTGGATCATAATGTTACAGAGGCGAAGCTTATGCGAACTTGTGAGCACTGGAGTGAGAGTTTGTCACTAAAACTTGCCGGCCTGTCTCCCTCAGCGTAGTGAAGATAAACGCACATTACTACAGCGGTGTTAGAACTATGAAATATTTCATGAGATTTATACTATATACTAATGTGTTATTGAGTTGTAGTTTACGAAACATTTTATCTTAGTCATTTCTTCTGTATTATTCATTAAATGTGATTGTTGGGGATGTCTTTGTCACTTGTCGTGTATCTGAGAAACTTGGGACAGCTGGCCGCCCGTCCATGCGTCCCTTTCTGTTTGTTCATGAATTGCGAATATAGTACAGTATCAAGGAAGCACCTCAACCTGAGATCGTCATGTTGATAGCGGCGGAGTTACTGTGTGTAGCCTTCTGTAGAGCTCAGTAACGATACTCAAACCTCTCAATTTTGCTGGTCGCTCTCTTATTAGAGAAGTTCTGTTGCTATATGTGTGTGTGTGTGTATTCGTGTGTGTGTATGTGTGTGTGTGTGTTCATGTGTGTGCGCGCACGTGTGTGTGTGTGTGTGTGTGTACCATCGCTTGCTTGTAAATTTTAAGGTAAATTTTAAAGCGGCGTAAGTAACCTGTAACCATAATGTCGTATAATTATGAGGTGATATTGACAGCTCGATAACTGCTCAAGGGGTCTTAGAAATACAACTTCGTTTAATGATGAGGATAGTTTTAGCTCACTCTGGGTTATTTGTAGAAATTTAAACTTCATATTCCTATTTTAGGAAATCTCTGACAACACTGCGGTGCGATATTCCGGAGTTCCCTTAGCTATTTGGCAGAATCTTTGGGCTCATTTGCTTATTTGGGAGAATTCTTGCTTATTTTACAGCGACGGCAAAAGGCGCCATTGACTCGGTAAATTTCCAGCGGCTGTATTTATTGATCCAATATCGCCAGAGCAGAGGGCCAGGC
>NW_024727992.1:0-20348 GCF_018991925.1 Homarus americanus | reverse complement strand
TGATCGAGTTAAACAAAGGCCCCCTGCTCCGGAGTATATACCAGCGCCCTCTAAGTAAAAGAGTATAACACGCCACTGATCGAGTATACCGAAAGTCCCCTTGATCGGAGTATTACAGAGTCCCTTGATCGAGTATAACAGAGTCCCCTCATCGAGTATACCAGCGCTCCATGATCCAGTATATAACAAAGTATCCTTATCGAATATAACAAAGGCCACTGATCGAGTATAACAAAGTCCCCTGATCGAGTATTACAGAGTCCCTTGATCGAGTATAACAGAGTCCCCTCATCGAGTATAACAAAGGCCCCTCATCGAGTATAACAAAGTCCCATGATCCAGTATAACAAAGTACCCTTATCGAATATAACAAAGTCCCCTGATCGAGTATAACAAAGGCCCCTGATCGAGTATAACAAAGTCCCCTCATCGAGTATTACAGAGTCCCCTGATCGAGTATAACAAAGTCCCATGATCGAGTATAACAAAGTACCCTGATCGGGTATAACAAGGGCCCCTCATCGAGTATAACAAAGGCCCCTCATCGAGTATAACAAAGTCCCATGGTCGAGTATAACAAAGTCCCCTCATCGAATATAACAAAGTCCCCTGATCGAGTATTACAAAGTCCCCTGATCGAGGAGAACAAAGTCCCCTGATCGAGTATAAGAATGTCCCCTGAACGATTATAACAAAGGCCCCTGATCGAGTATAACAAAGTTTCCTGATCGAGTAAAACAAAGTCCCCTGATCGAGTATAAAGAACTCCCCTGATCGAGTATAACAAAGTCTCCTCATCGAGTTTAACAAAGTCCTCTAATCGAGAATAACAAAGGCCTTTGATCGAGTTTAACAAAGGCCCCTGTTCGAGTATAACAATGGCCTCTAAAAGAGTATAAGAAAGGCCACTGATCGAGTATAACAAAGTCCCATGATCCAATATAACAAAGTCCCCTTATCGAATATAACAAAGTCCCCTGATCGAGTATAACAAAGGCCCCTGATCTAGTATAACAAAGACCCCTGATCGAGTATTACAGAGTCCCCAGATCGAGTATAACAAAGTCCTCTGATCGTGTATAACAAAGTCCCCTGATCGGGTATAACAAGGGCCCCTGATCGAGTATAACAAAGGCCCCTCATCGAGTATAACAAAGTTCCATGGTCGAGTATAACAAAGTCCCCTCATCGAATATAACAAAGTCCCCTGATCGAATATAACAAAGTCCCCTGATCGAGGAGAACAAAGTCCCCTGATCGAGTGTAACAAAGTCCCCTGCACGATTTTAACAAAGCCCCCTGATCGAGTATAACAAAGGCCCCTCATCGAGTTTAACAAAGGCCCCTGATCGAGTATAACAAAGTCCCCTGGTCGAGTATAACAAAGGCCCCTGATCGATTATAACAAAGGCGCCTGAACGAGTATAACAAAGGCCCCTGATCGAGTATAACAAAGTTCCCTGATCGAGTTTAACAAAGCCCCCTGATCCAGTATAACACAGTACCCCTTATCGAGAATAACAAATTCCCATGATCGAGTATAACAAAGCCCCCTCATCAGGTATAACAAAGGCCCCTTATCGAGTATAACAAAGACCCCTGGTCGAGTATAACAAAGTTCCCTAATCGAGTATAACAAAGTCCCCTGAGCGAGTATAACAAACTCCCCTCATCGAGTATAACAAAGTCACCTCATCGAGTTTAACAAAGTCCTCAAATCGAGAATAACAAAGGCCTTTGATCGAGTTTAACAAAGGCCCCTGTTCGAGTATAACAAAGGCCTCTAAAAGAGTATAACAAAGGCCACTGATCGAGTATAACAAAGTCCCATGATCCAATATAACAAAGTCCTCTTATCGAATATAACAAAGTCCCCTGATCGAGGATAACAAAGGCCCCTGATCTAGTATAACAAAGTCCCCTGATCGAGTATTACAAAGTCCTCTGATCGAGTATAACAAAGTCCCCTAATCGGGTATAACAAGGGCCCCTGATCGAGTATAACAAAGGCCCCTCATCGAGTATAACAAAGTCCCATGGTCGAGTATAACAAAGTCCCCTCATCGAATATAACAAAGTCCCCTGATCGAATATAACAAAGTCCCCTGATCGAGGAAAACAAAGTCCCCTGATCGAGTGTAACAAAGTCCCCTGCACGATTTTAACAAAGCCACCTGATCGAGTATAACAAAGGCCCCTCATCGAGTTTAACAAAGGCCCCTGATCGAGTATAACAAAGTCCCCTGGTCGAGTATAGCACGAGAGCCCCTGATCGATTATAACAAAACGCCTGAACGAAAAAGGTATAACAAGGAGAAAGCCCTGATCGCGGAGTATAACAAAGCCCCCTGATCGAGGTATAACACAGTACCCCTTACATCGAGAATAACAAATTCCATGATCGAGTATAACAAAGCCCCTCAACAAAGTATAGCAAGGCCCTTTATCGGTATAACAAGGGCCACAAATTGAGTATAACAAAGTTCCTAATCAGAGTATAACAAAGTCACCTTTCGGCGAGTATAACAAACTCCCCTCATCGAGTATAACAAAGTCACCTCATCGAGTTTAACAAAGTCCTCAAATCGAGAATAACAAAGGCCTTTGATCGAGTTTAACAAAGGCCCCTGTTCGAGTATAACAAAGGCCTCTAAAAGAGTATAACAAAGGCCACTGATCGAATATAACAAAGTCCCCTGATCGAGTATTACAGTCACCTAATCGAGTATAACAGAGTCCCCTGAACGATTATAACAAAGGCTCCTCATCGAATATAACAAAGTTTCCTAATCGAGTAAAACAAAGCCCCCTGATCGAGTAAAACAAAGTCCCCTAATTAAGTATAACAAAGTCCCCTGATTGAGTATAACAAAGGCCCCTGATCGAGTTTAACAAAAGCCCCTGATCGAGTATAACAAAGTCCCCAGGTCGAGCATAACAAGGGCCCCTGATCGAATATAACAAAGGCCCCTGATCGAATATAACAAAGGCGCCTGGACGAGTATAAGAAAGTTCCCTGATCGAGTATAACAAAGCCCCTTCATCGAGTATAACAAAGTCCCCCTGATCGAAAATAACAAAGTCCCCTAATCGAGTATAACAAAGCCCCCTAATCAAGTATAACAAAGGCCCCTCATCGAGTATAACAAAGACCCCTGGTCGAGTATAACAAAGTCCCCTGACCGAGTATAACAAAGGCCCCTGATTTAGTATAAACTTAAAAGGCTGATAGGAGTATAACAAGTCCCCTCATCGAGTATATGAAAGCCCCCTGATCGAGTAAAACAAAGAGTCCCATGATCGGTATAACAAAATCCCCCTGGTCAGGTGTAACAAAAGTCTCCTCATCCGAAGATATAAGCAAAAGATCCCCTGATCGAGGTGTAACCAGGTCCCTAATCTAGGGAGAACGAAATCCCTGATCCAGGTATAACAAAAGTCCCTGGGCAGTTATAACAAGGCCCATGATCGAGCACCAACAAAAGTTTCTAATCGAGGTAAAACAAAAGCCCCCCTCATCGAGTATAACAAAGTCCCTGATCGAGTATAACAAAGTCCCCTAATTGGAGTATATCAAAAGTTCCCTAATCAGGTAAAACCGAAGCCCCTGATCAGAGTAAAACAAGTCCCTGATCGAGTATAACAAAACTTCCTGATCAGTACTCTTGAGGCCTTTGATCGAGTATAACAAAGTCCCCTGATCGAGTATTACAGAATCCCCGGATCGAGTATAACACAGTCCCCTCATCGAGTATAACAAAGGCCCCTGAACGAATATTACAAAGTCCCATGATCCAGTATAACAAAGTCCCCTTATCAAATATAACAAAGTCCCCTGATCGAGTATAACAAAGCCCCCTGTTGGGATATAACAAATTCCCCTGATCGAGAATAACAAATTCCCCTGATCGAGTAAAACAAAGCCCCCTGATCAAGTATAACAAAGGCCCCTGAATGAGTATAACAAAGACCCCTGGCCGAGTATAACAAAGTCCCCTGATCGAGTATAACAAATTCCCCTGATCGAGAATAACAAATTCCCCTGATCGAGTATAACAAAGCCCCCTGATCAAGTATAACAAAGGCCCCTAAATGATAATAACAAAGGCCCCTGGCCGAGTATAATGAAGGCCCCTGATCGAGTATAACAAAGTCCCATGATCGAGTAAAACAAAGTCCCCTGATCGAGTATAAATAACTCCCCTGATCGAGTATAACAAAGTCTCCTCATCGAGTTTAACAAAGTCCTCTAATCGAGAATAACAAAGGCCTTTGATCGAGTTTAACATAGGCCCCTGTTCGAGTATAACAAAGGCCTCTAAAAAAGTATAACAAATGCCACTGATCGAGTATAACAAAGTCCCCTGATCGAGTATTACAGAGTCCCTTGTTCGAGTATAACAAAGGCCCCTGATCGAGTATATAACAAAAGTCCCTAATTGAGTATATCAAAGTTCCCTAATCGAGTAAAACAAAGCCCCCTGATCGAGTAAAACAAAGTCCCCTGATCGAGTATATAAAACAAAAAACCCTATCGAGTATGCACAAAGGCCTTTGATCGAGTATAACAAAGTCCCCTGACGAGTATTACAGAATCCCCGGATCGAGTATAACACAGTCCCCATCGAGTATAACAAAGGCCTCTGAACGAATATTACAAAGTCCCATGATCCAGTATAACAAAAGTCCCCTTATCAAATATAACAAAAGTCCCTGATCGAGTATAACAAAGCCCCAAGTTGGGATATAACAAATTCCCCTGATCGAGAATAACAAATTCCCCTGATCGAGTATAACAAAAGCCCCTTATCAAGTATAACAAAAGGCCCCTGAATGAGTATAACAAAGACCCCTGGCTGAGTATAACAAAGTCCCCTGATCGAGTATGCGCAACAAAATTCTGATCGGGTATAACAAAGTTTCCTGATCGAGTAAAACAAAGCCCCTGATCGAGTATATACAAAGTCCCCCTGATCGAGTATAACAAAGTCCCCGAACGATTATATAACAAAGGCCCCTGATCGGGTATAACAAAGTTTCCTGATCGAGTAAAAAAAAGCCCCTGATCGAGTATATAACAAAGTCCCTTGATCGAGTATAACAAAGTCCAACAATTGAGTATAACAAAGTTCCCTAATCGAGTAAAACAAAGCCCCCTTATCGAGTAGAACAAAGTCCCCTGATCGAGTATAACAAAGTCCCCTGAACGATTATAACAAAGGCCCCTGATCGAGTGTAACTAAGTTTCCCGATCGAGTAAAACAAAGCCCCCTGATCGAGTATAACAAAGGCCTTTGATCGAGTATAACAAAGTCCCCTGATCGAGTATTACTGAGTCCCCTGATCGAGTATAACACAGTCCCCTCGTCGAGTATAACAAAGGCCCCTGAACGATTATAACAAAGGCTCCTCATCGAGTATAACAAAGTTTCCTGATCGAGTAAAACAAAGCCCCCTGATCGAGTATAACAAAGTCCCCTGATCAAGTATAACAAAGTCCCCTGATTGAGTATAACAAAGGACCCTGATCGAGTTTAACAAAAGCGCCTGATCGAGTATAACAAAGTCCCCAGGTCGAGTATAACAAAGGCCCCTGATCGAATATAACAAAGGCCCCTGATCGAATATAACAAAGGCGCCTGAACGAGTATAAGGAAGTTCCCTGATCGAGTATAACAAAGCCCCTTCATCGAGTATAACAAAGTCCCCCTGATCGAGAATAACAAAGTCCCCTGATCGAGTATAACAAAGCCCCCTGATCAAGTATATCAAAGGCCCCTGATCGAGTATAACAAAGACCCCTGGTCGAGTATAACAAAGTTCCCTGATCGAGTATAACAAAGGCCCCTAATTTAGTATAACAACGTCCCCTGATCGAGTATAACAAAGTCCCCTAATCGAGTATAACAAAGCCCCCTGATCGAGTAAAACAAAGTCCCATGATCGAGTATAATAAACTCCCCTGATCAAGTATAACAAAGTCTCCTCATCGAATATAACAAAGTCCCCTGATTGAGTATAACAAAGTCCCCTGATCGAGGAGAACAAAGTCCCCTGATCGAGTGTAACAAAGTCCCCTGCACGATCATAACAAAGGCTACTAATCGAGTATAACAAAGTTTCCTAATCGAGTAAAACAAAGCCCCCTGATCGAGTATAACAAAGTTCCCTGATCGAGTATAACAAAGCCCCTTGATCGAGTATAACAAAGTTCCCTGATCGAGTATAACAAAGCCCCCTGATCAAGTATAACAAAGGCCCCTGATCGTTTATAACAAAGACCCCTGAACGATTATAACAAAGGCCCCTGATCGAGTATAACAAAGTTTCCTAATCGAGTAAAACAAAGCCCCCTGATCTAGTATAACAAAGTCCCCTGATCGAGTATAACAAAGTCCCCTGATTGAGTATAACAAAGTTCCCTAATCGAGTAAAACAAAGCCCCCTGATCGAGTAAAACAAAGTCCCCTGATCGAGTATAACAAAAAACCCTGATCGAGTATAACAAAGGCCTTTGATCGAGTATAAAAAAGTCCCCTGATCGAGTATTACTGAGTCCCCTGATCGAGTATAACACAGTCCCCTCATCGAGTATAACAAAGGCCCCTGATCGAGTATAACAAAGTCCCATGATCCAGTCTAACAAAGTCCCCTTATCAAATATAACAAAGCCCCCTGATCGAATATAACAAAGCCCTCTGTTGGGGTATAACAAATTCCCCTGATCGAGAATAACAAATTCCCCTGATCGACTATAACAAAGCCCCCTGATCAAGTACAACAAATGCCCCTGATCGAGTATAACAAAGACCCCTGGCCGAGTATAACAAAGTCCCCTGATCGAGTAAAACAAAGGCCCCTGATCGAGTATAACAAAGGCCCCTGATCGAGTATATCAAAGTCCCCTGATCGAGTATAACAAATCCCCCTGATCGAGTAAAACAATGTCCCCTGATCGAGTATAACAAACTCCCCTGATCGAGTATAACAAAGTCTCCTCATCGAGTTTAACAAAGTCCTCAAATCGAGAATAACAAAGGCCCCTGTTCAAGTATAACAAAGGCCTCTAAAAGAGTATAACAAAGGCCACTGATCGAGTATAACAAAGTCCCATGATCCAGTATAACAAAGTCCTCTTATCGAATATAACAAAGTCCCCTGATCGAGTATAACAAAGGCCCCTGATCTAGTAAAACAAAGTCCCCTGATCGAGTATTACTGAATCCCCTGATCGAGTATAACAAAGTCCTCTGATCGAGTATAACAAAGTCCCCTGATCGGGTATAACAAGGGCCTTTGATCGAGTATAACAAAGGCACCTCATCGAGTATAACAAAGTCCCATGGTCGAGTATAACAAAGTCCCCTCATCGAATATAACAAAATCCCATGATCGAGTATAACAAAGTTTCCTAATCGAGTAAAACAAAGCCCCCTCATCGAGTATAACAAAGTCCCCTGATCGAGTATAACAAAGTCCCCTGATTGAGTATATCAAAGTTCCCTAATCGAGTAAAACAAAGCCCCCTGATCGAGTAAAACAAAGTCCCCTGATCGAGTATAACAAAAAACCCTGATCGAGTATAACAAAGGCCTTTGATCGAGTATAACAAAGTCCCCTGATCGAGTATTACAGAATCCCCGGATCGAGTATAACACAGTCCCCTCATCGAGTATAACAAAGGCCCCTGATCGAATATTACAAAGTCCCATGATCCAGTATAACAAAGTCCCTGATCGAGTACAACAGATCCAGTACAACAAGAGTCAACAATTGAGTATAACAAGTTCCCTAATCGAGTAAAACCAAAGCCCCCTTATCGAGAGTAGAGACAAAGTCCCTGATCGAGTATAACCAAAGTCCCTGAACGGTGATTATAACAAAAGGCCCTGATCCCGAGTATAATAAAGTTTCCTGATCAGAGTAAAACAAAGCCCCCTGATCAGAGTATAACAAGTCCCCTGATCCGAGTATAAAGTCCTGATTGAGTATAACCAAGGTTCCCTAATCCCGGGTAAGCTGGCCCCTGATCCGGTAAAACCACGGAAGTCCCTGATCGAGTATAACGAAACCTGATCGAAATTATAACAAAAGGCCTTTGATCGAGTATAACAAAAGTCCCCTGATCGAGTGTACTGAATTCTGATCGGTATAACACAGTCCCCTCATCGAGTATAACGAGGCCTAGTCCCGGAGTATGAAGTCCATGATCGAATTAAAAGCAAATTCCCTTATCCAAATATAACCAAAGCCCCTGATCCAGAATATATAAAGAAGCCACTCTGGCTGGGGTATAACAAATTCCACCTGATCGGGGAATAACAAATTCCCCTGATCGACTATATACAAAGCCCTGATCAAGTACAACAAATGCCTGATCCAGGTATAACAAAGACCCTGGTAGGTACATAACGAGTCGATCAGCAGGTAAAAAACAAAGGCCCTGATCGAGTATAACAAAGGCTGATCCAGGTATATCAAAAGTCCCCTGATCAGAGTAAAACAATGTCCCCTGATCAGGTACTACTTGGCTCCCCTGATCTAGTATAACAAAAGTCTCCTCATCGAATTTTAGCAAGATGCTGGTAAGAATAGCAAGGCCCTGTTCCATTATAACAAAGGCCTCCTAAAAGGGAAGTATAACAAAGGCCACTGATCCCGGAGTATAACAAAAGTCCTTGATCCAGTATAACAAAGTCCTCTTATCCAGGCCTTGGCAAGTCCCTGATCCGGGTATAACAAGGCCTAGTCTAGAAAACTGAAGTCCCTGATCAGAGTATTACAGGTCCCCTGATCGAGTATAACAAAGTCACTCTGATTGAGTATAACAAAATTCCCTGAGTCGGGTATATAGGGCTGATCGGAAATTATGTAAAGGCACCTCGTAGTATAACAAGTCCCATGGTCATTACTCTTGAAGACCCTCATCGAATATAACAAAATCCATGATCGAGTATAACAAAAGTTCCTAATCAGGTAAAACCAAAGCCTCATCGAAACAACAAAGTCCCCCTGATCAGTATAGCCGAAATTCCTGATTGGTATATCAAAAGTTTCCTAATCGAGTAAAACAAAGCCCCTGATCGGAGTAAAACAAAGTCCACCTGATCAGTACATAACAAAAAACCCTGATCAGAGTATATGAAATGACACGATCGAGTATATAAAAGTCCCCTGATCAGAGTATTGCGAGAATCCCCAGCGGATCGAGGAGTATAACACAGTCCCTTATCAGTATAACAAAGGCTGATCGAATATTACAAGTCCACTTGATCCGAGTATAACAAAAGTCCTTATCAAAATATGACAAAGTCCCCTGATCCAGCAGGTATAACAAAGCCCCTGTTGGGGTACATAACAGAATTCCCTCATCGAGAATAACGAATTTTACTAGTCGGTACATAAGCAAAGCCTGATCCAAGTATAACAAAGGAAGCTTACTGAATGAGGTATAACAAGAGCTGTTTGGGGTATGACAAAAATTACCTGATCCGGGTATAACCGGAGTTCCACTGATCGAATAACTTGAGTTTTACCTGATCGAGTATAACAAAGCCCCCTAATCAAGCATAACAAAGGCCCCTAAATGATAATAACAAAGACCCCTGGCCGAGTATAACAAAGGCCCCTGATCGAGTATAACAAAGTCCCCTGATCGAGTAAAACAAAGTCCCCTGATCGAGTATAAATAACTCCCCTGATCGAGTATAACAAAGTCTCCTCATCGAGTTTAACAAAGTCCTCTAATCGAGAATAACAAAGGTGTTTGATCGAGTTTAACAAAGGCCCCTGTTCGAGTATAACAAAGGCCTCTAAAAAAGTATAACAAATGCCACTGATCGAGTATAACAAAGTCCCCTGATCGAGTATTACAGAGTCCCCTGATCGAGTATAACAAAGTCCCCTGATCGAGTATACAAAGTCCCCTGATCGGGTATAAAAAGGGCCCCTGATCGAGTATAACAACGGCCCCTCATCGAGTATAACAAAGTCCCATGGTCGAGTATAACAAAGTCCCCTCATCGAATATAACAAAATCCCATGATCGAGTATTACAAAGTCCCCTGATCGAGGAGAACAAAGTCCCCTGATCGAGTGTAACAAAGTCCCCTGCACGATTATAACAAAGGCTACTGATCGAGTATAACAAAGTTTCCTGATCGAGTAAAACAAAGTCCCCTGATTGAGTATAACAAAGGCCCCTGATCGATTTTAACAAAGTCCCCTGATCGAGTATAACAAAGTCCCCTGATCGAGTGTAACAAAGTCCCCTGCACGATTATAACAAAGGCTACTGATCGAGTATAACAAAGTTTCCTGATCGAGTAAAACAAAGTCCCCTAATTGAGTATAACAAAGGCCCCTGATCGATTTTAACAAAGTCCCCTGATCGAGTATAACAAAGTCCCCTGGTCGATTATAACAAAGTCCCCTGATCGAGTATAACAAAGTCCCCTGGTCGATTATAACAAAGGCCCCTGATCGAATATAACAAAGGCACCTGAACGAGTATAACAAAGGCCCCTGATCGAGTATAACAAAGTTCCCTGATCGAGCATAACAAAGCCCCTTGATCGAGTATAACAAAGTTCCCTGATCGAGTATAACAAAGCCCTTTGATCGAGTATAACAAAGCCCCCTGATCAAGTATAACAAAGGCCCCTGATCGAGTATAACAAAGACCCCTGGCCGAGTATAACAAAGTCCCCTGATCTAGTAAAACAAAGGCCCATAATCGAGTAAAACAAAGGCCCCCTGATCGAGTATAACAAAGTCCCCTGATCGAGGAGAACAAAGTCCCCTGATCGAGTAATACAGAGTCCCCTGATCGAGTATAACAAAGTCCTCTGATTGAGTATAACAAAGTCCCCTGATCGGGTATAACAAGGGCCCCTGATCGAGTATAACAAAGGCCCCTCATCGAGTATAACAAAGTCCCATGGTCGAGTATAACAAAGTCCCCTCATCGAATATAACAAAGTCCCCTGATCGAGTATAACAAAGTACCCCTCATCGGGAATAACAAATTCCCATGATCGAGTATAACAAAGCCCCCTCATCAAGTATAACAAAGGCCCCTTATCGAGTATAACAAAGAACCCTGGTCGAGTATAACAAAGTTCCCTAATCGAGTATAACAAAGTCCCCTGAGCGAGTATAACAAACTCCCCTCATCGAGTATAACAAAGTCACCTCATCGAGTTTAACATTGTCCTCAAATCGAGAATAACAAAGGCCTTTGATCGAGTTTAACAAAGGCCCCTGTTCGAGTATAACAAAGGCCTCTAAAAGAGTATGACAAATGCCACTGATCGAGTATAACAAAGTCCCCTCATCGAGTATTACAGTCACCTAATCGAGTATAACAGAGTCCCCTTATCGAATATAACAAAGTCCCCTGATCGAGTATAACAAAGTCCCCTGATCGAGTATAACAAAGTCCCCTGATTGAGTATAACAAAGTCCCCTGAACGATTATAACAAAAGATCCTCATCGAGTATAACAAAGTTTCCTGATCGAGTAAAACAAAGCCCCCTGATCGAGTATAACAAAGTCCCCTGATCAAGTATAACAAAGTCCCCTGATTGAGTATAACAAAGGACCCTGATCGAGTTTAACAAAAGCCCCTGTTCGAGTATAACAAAGGCCTCTAAAAAAGTATAACAAATGCCACTGATCGAGTATAACAAAGTCCCCTCATCGAGTATTACAGAGTCCCCTGATCGAGTATAACAAAGTCCCCTGATCGAGTATACAAAGTCCCCTGATCGGGTATAAAAAGGGCCCCTGATCGAGTATAACAACGGCCCCTCATCGAGTATAACAAAGTCCCATGGTCGAGTATAACAAAGTCCCCTCATCGAATATAACAAAATCCCATGATCGAGTATTACAAAGTCCCCTGATCGAGGAGAACAAAGTCCCCTGATCGATTTTAACAAAGTCCCCTGATCGAGTATAACAAAGTCCCCTGGTCGAGTATAACAAAGGCCCCTGATCGAATATAACAAAGACCCCTGGCCGAGTATAACAAAGGCCCCTGATCGAGTATAACAAAGTTCCCTGATCGAGCATAACAAAGCCCCTTGATCGAGTATAACAAAGTTCCCTAATCGAGTATAACAAAGCCCTTTGATCGAGTATAACAAAGCCCCCTGATCAAGTATAACAAAGGCCCCTGATCGAGTATAACAAAGACCCCTGGCCGAGTATAACAAAGTCCCCTGATCTAGTAAAACAAAGGCCCATAATCGAGTAAAACAAAGGCCCCCTGATCGAGTATAACAAAGTCCCCTGATCGAGGAGAACAAAGTCCCCTGATCGAGTAATACAGAGTCCCCTGATCGAGTATAACAAAGTCCTCTGATTGAGTATAACAAAGTCCCCTGATCGGGTATAACAAGGGCCCCTGATCGAGTATAACAAAGGCCCCTCATCGAGTATAACAAAGTCCCATGGCCGAGTATAACAAAGTCCCCTCATCGAATATAACAAAGTCCCATGATCGAGTATAACAAAGTACCCCTCATCGAGAATAACAAATTCCCATGATCGAGTATAACAAAGCCCCCTCATCAAGTATAACAAAGGCCCCTTATCGAGTATAACAAAGACCCCTAGTCGAGTATAACAAAGTTCCCTAATCGAGTATAACAAAGTCCCCTGAGCGAGTATAACAAACTCCCCTCATTGAGTATAACAAAGTCACCTCATCGAGTTTAACAAAAGATCCTCATGGAGTATAACAAAGTTTCTGATCGAGTAAAACAAAGCCCTGATCGAGTATAACAAAGACCCAGGTCGAGTATAACAGAGCCCCTGATCGAATATAACAAAGGCCCCTGATCGAATATAACAAAGGCGCCTGAACGAGTATAAGAAAGTTCCCTGATCGAGTATAACAAAGCCCCTTCATCAAGTATAACAAAGTCCCCTGATCGAGAATAACAAAGTCCCTGATCGAGATATAACAAAGACCCCTGGTCGAGTATAACAAAATCCCCTGATCAGAGTATAACAAAGGCCCTAATTTAGTATAACAACGGCCCTGATCGAGTATAACAAAGTCCCCGATCGAGTATAACAGCCCCTGATCGAGGTAAAAACAAAGTCCCATGATCGAGTATAACAAACCCCCATGATCAAGTATAACAAAGTCTCCTCATCGAATATACCAAAGTCCTGATTGAGTATAACAGTCCTGATCGAGGAGAGCAAGTCCCCGATCGAGATATAACAAAGTCCCTGAACGATTATGCAACAAAGGCCCCTGATCGAGTATAACAAAGTTTGCTGACCGAGTAAACAAAGCCCCTGATCGAGTATAACAAAGTCCCCTGATCAAGTATAACAAAGTCCCTGATTGAGTATAACAAAGGACCCTGATCGAGTTTAACAAAAGCCCCTGATCGAGTATAAGAAAGTTCCCTGATCGAGTATAACAAAGCCCCTTCATCGAGTATAACAAAGTCCCCTGATCGAGAATAACAAAGTCCCTGATTGAGTATAACAAAGGCCCCTGATCGAATATAACAAAGGCCCCTGATCGAATATAACAAAGGCGCCTGAACGAGTATAAGAAAGTTCTGATCGAGTATAACAAAGCCCCTTGATCGAGTATAACAAAGTTTCTGATCGAGTAAACAAAGTTCCCCTGATCGAGTATAACAAAGTCCCCTGATCGAGAATAACAATAGAGTCCTGATTATATAACAAAGTTCTCAATCGAGTAAAAACAAAGCCCCCTGATCGAGTAAAACAAAGTCCCCTGATCGAGTATAACAAAGTCCCCTGAACGATTATAACAAAGGCCCCTGATCGAGTATATTAAAGCTTCCTAATCGAGTAAAACAAAGCCCCCTGATCGAGTATAACAAAGTCCCCTGATCGAGTATAACATAGTCCCCTGATTGAGTATAACAAAGTTCCCTAATCGAGTAGAACAAAGCCCCCTGATCGAGTAAAACAAAGTCCCCTGATCGAGTATAACAAAAAACCCTGATCGAGTATAACAAAGGCCTTTGATCGAGTATAACAAAGTCCCATAATCCAGTATAACAAAGTCCCCTTATCAAATATAACAAAGCCCCCTGATCGAGTATAACAAAGCCCCATGTTGGGGTATAACAAATTCCCATGATCGAGAATAACAAATTCCCCTGATCGAGTATAACAAAGCCCCCTGATCAAGTACAACAAAGGCCCCTCATCGAGTATAACACAGGCCCTCATCGAGTATAACAAAGGCCCCTGATCGAGTATAACAAAGTCCCATGATCCAGTATAACAAAGTCCCCTTATCAAATATAACAAAGCCCCCTGATCGAGTATAACAAAGCCACATGTTGGGGTATAACAAATTCCCATGATCGAGAAAGCAAATTCCCCTGATCGAGTATAACAAAGCCCCCTGATCAAGTACAACAAAGGCCCCTGATCGAGTATAACAAAGACCCCTGGCCGAGTATAACAAAGTCCCCTGATCGAGTAAAACAAAGGCCCCTGATCGAGCATAACAAAGGCCCCTGATCGAGTATATCAAAGTCCCCTGATCGAGTATAACAAAGCCCCTGATCGAGTAAAACAATGTCCCCTGATCGAGTATAACAAACTCCCCTGATCGAGTATAACAAAGTCTCCTCATCGAGTTTAACAACGTCCTCTAATCGAGAATAGCAAAGGCCCCTGTTCAAGTATAACAAAGGCCTCTAAAAGAGTATAACAAAGGCCACTGATCGATATAACAAAGTCCCATGATCCAGTATAACAAAGTCCCATTATCGAATATAACAAAGTCCCCTGATCGAGTATAACAAAGGCCCCTGATCTAGTAAAACAAAGTCCCTGATCGAGTATTACTAAGTCCCCTGATCGAGTATAACAAAGTCCTCTGATCGAGATAACAAAGTCCCCTGATCGGGTATAACAAAGGGCCCCTGATCGAGTATAACAAAGGCCCCATCGAGTATAACAAAGTCCCATGGTCGAGTATAACAAAGTCCCCTCATCAGAATATAACAAAGTCCCTGATCGAGTATAACAAAGTCCCCTGATCGAGGAGAACAAAGTCCCTCATCGAGTGTAACAAAGTCCCTGCACGATTATAACAAAAGCTACTATCGAGTATAACAAAGTTTCCTGATCGAGTAAAACAAAGCCCCCTGATCGAGTATAACAAAGGCCCCTGATAGAGTTTAACAAAGGCCCCTGATCGAGTATAACAAAGTCCCCTGCTCCTGATCGAATATAACAAAGGCGCCTGAACGAGTATAACAAAGGCTCCTGATCGAGTATAACAAAGTTCCCTGATCGAGTATAACAAAGCCCCCTGATCGAGTAAAACAAAGTCCCCTGAGCGAGTATAACACACTCCCCTCATCGAGTATAACAAAGTCTCCTCATCGAGTTTAACAAAGTCCTCAAATCGAAAATAACAAAGGCCTTTGATTGAGTTTAACAAAAGCCCCTGTTCGAATATAACAAAGAGCTCTAAAATAGTATAACAAAGGCCACTGATCGAGTATAACAAAGTCCCCTGATCGAGTATTACAGTCACCTAATCGAGTATAACAGAGTCCCCTTATCGAATATAACAAAGTCCCATGATCGAGTATAACAAAGTCCCCTGATCGAGTATAACAAAGTCCCCTGATCAAGTATAACAAAGTCCCCTGAACGATTATACCAAAGGCTCCTCATCGAGTATAACAAAGTTTCCTGATCGAATAAAACAAAGCCCCCTGATCGAGTATAACAAAGTCCCCTGATCAAGTATAACAAAGTCCCCTGATTGAGTATAACAAAGGCCCCTGATCGAGTTTAACAAAAGCCCCTAATCGAGTATAACAGAGTCCCCAGGTCGAGTATAACAAAGGCCCCTGATCGAATATAACAAAGGCCCCTTATCGAATATAACAAAGGCGCCTGAACGAGTATAACAAAGTTCCCTGATCGAGTATAACAAAGCCCCTTGATCGAGTATAACAAAGTCCCCTGATCGAGAATAACAAAGTCCCTGATCGAGTATAACAAAGCCCCCTGATCAAGAATAACAAAGGCCCCTGATCGAGTATAACAAAGACCCCTGGTCGAGTATAACAAAGTCCCCTGATCGAGTATAACAAAGCCCCATGATCGAGTAAAACAAAGTCCCATGATCGAGTATAACAAACTCCCCTGATCGAATATAACAAAGTCTCCTCATCGAATATAACAAAGCCCCCTGATCGAGAATAACAAAGTCCCCTGATCGAGGAGAACAAAGTCCCCTGATCGAGTATAACGAAGTCCCCTGAACGATTATAACAAAGGCCCCTGATCGAGTACAACAAAGTTTCCTGATCGAGTAAAACAAACCCCCCATATCGAGTATAACAAAGTCCCCTGATCGAGTATAACAAAGTCCCCTGATTGAGTATAACAAAGTCCCCTAATCGAGTAAAACAAAGCCCCCTGATCGAGTAAAACAAAGTCCCTTGATCGAGTATAACAAAAAACCCTGATCGAGTATAACAAAGGTCTTTGATCGAGTATAACAAAGTCCCCTGATCGAGTATAACAAAGCCCCCTGATCGAGTAAAACAAAGTCCCCTGATCGAGTATAACAAACTCCCCTGATCGAGTATATCAAAGTCTCCTCATCGAGTTTAACAAAGTCCAATAATCGAGAATATCAAAGGCCCCTCATCGAATATAACAAAGGATCCTGATAGAGTATAACAAAGTCAGCTGATCGAGGAGAACAAAGTCCCCTGATCGAGTGTAACAAAGTCCCCTGCACGATTATAACAGAGGCTACTGATCGAGTATAACAAAGTTTCCTAATCGAGTAAAACAAAG
This sequence comes from Homarus americanus, assembly GCF_018991925.1. Lineage (NCBI taxonomy): Eukaryota > Metazoa > Arthropoda > Malacostraca > Decapoda > Nephropidae > Homarus > Homarus americanus. The sequence goes on along the minus strand of NW_024727992.1, from coordinate 3,508 downwards.
CCCCCTGATCGAGTAAAACAAAATCCCCTGATCGAGTATAACAAAGCCCCCTGTTGGGGTATAACAAATTCTCCTGATCGAGAATAAGAAAGTCCCCTGGTCGAGTATAACAAAGCCTCCTGATCAAGTATAACAAAGGCCCCTGAATGAATATAACAAAGACCCCTGGCCGAGTATAACAAAGTCCCCTGATCGAGTATAACAAAGGCCCCTGATCGAGTATACCAAAGGCCCCTGATCGAGTATAACAAAGTCCCCTGATCGAGTATAACAAAGCCCCCTGATCGAGTAAAACAAAGTCCCCTGATCGAGTATAAAGAACTCCGCTGATCGAGTATAAAGAACTCCGCTGATCGAGTATAACAAAGTCTCCTCATCGAGTTTAACAAAGTCCTCAAATCGAAAATAACAAAGGCCTTTGATTGAGTTTAACAAAAGCCCCTGTTCGAATATAACAAAGGCCTCTAAAAGAGTATAACAAAGGCCACTGATCGAGTATAACAAAGTCCCCTGATCGAGTATTACAGTCACCTAATCGAGTATAAGAGAGTCCCCTTATCGAATATAACAAAGTCCCATGATCGAGTATAACAAAGTCCCCTAATCAAGTATAACAAAGTCCCCTGAACGATTATAACAAAGGCCCCTGATCGAGTTTAACAAAAGCCCCTGATCGAGTATAACAAAGTCCCCAGGTCGAGTATAACAAAGGCCCCTGATCGAATATAACAAAGGCCCCTCATCGAATATAACAAAGGCGCCTGAACGAGTATAACAAAGTTCCCTGATCGAATATAATAAAGCCCCTTGATCGAGTATAAAGAAGTCCCCCTGATCGAGAATAACAAAGTCCCCTGATCGAGTATAACAAAGCCCCCTGATCAAGAATAACAAAGGCCCCTCATCGAGTATAACAAAGACCCCTGGTCGAGTATAACAAAGTCCCCTGATCGAGTATAACAAAGCCCCCTGATCGAGTAAAACAAAGTCCCATGATCGAGTATAACAAACTCCCCTGATCGAATATAACAAAGTCTCCTCATCGAATATAACAAAGCCCCCTGATCGAGTATAACAAAGTCCCCTGATCGAGTATAACAAAGTCCCCTGAACGATTATAACAAAGGCCCCTGATCGAGTATAACAAAGTTTCCTAATCGAGTAAAACAAAGCCCCCATATCGAGTATAACAAACTCCCCTGATCGAGTATAACAAACTCCCCAGATTGAGTATAACAAAGTCCCCTAATCGAGTAAAACAAAGCCCCCTGATCGAGTAAAACAAAGTCCCCTGATCGAGTATAACAAAAAACCCTGATCGAGTATAACAAAGGCCTTTGATCGATTATAACAAAGTCCCCTGATCGAGTATAACAAAGCCCCCTGATCGAGTAAAACAAAGTCCCCTGATCGAGTATAACAAACTCCCCTAATCGAGTATAACAAAGTCTCCTCATCGAGTTTAACAAAGTCCAATAATCGAGAATATCAAAGGCCCCTCATCGAGTATAACAAAGTCCCCTGATCGAGGAGAACAAAGTCCCCTGATCGAGTGTAACAAAGTCCCCTGCACGATTATAACAGAGGCTACTGATCGAGTATAACAAAGTTTCCTGATCGAGTAAAACAAAGCCCCCTGATCGAGTAAAACAAAATCCCCTGATCGAGTATAACAAAGCCCCCTGTTGGGGTATAACAAATTCCCCTGATCGTGAATAACAAAGTCCCCTGGTCGAGTATAACAAAGCCTCCTGATCAAGTATAACAAAGGCCCCTGAATGAGTATAACAAAGACCCCTGGCCGAGTATAACAAAGTCCCCTGATCGAGTATAACAAAGTCTCCTCATCGAGTTTAACAAAGTCCTCAAATCGAGAATAACAAAGGCCTTTGATCGAGTTTAACAAAGGCCCCTGTTCGAGTATAACAAAGGCCTCTAAAAGAGTATAACAAAGGCCACTGATCGAGTATAACAACGTCCCCTGATCGAGTATTACAGAGTCCCTTGATCGAGTATAACAGAGTCCCCTCATCGAGTATAACAAAGGCCCCTCATCGAGTATAATAAAGTCCCATGATCCAGTATAACAAAGTACCCTTATCGAATATAACAAATTCCCCTGATCGAGTATAACAAAGGCCCCTAATCGAGTATAACAAAGTCCCCTGATCGAGTATAACAAAGTACCCTGATCGGGTATAACAAGGGCCCCTGATCGAGTATAACAAAGGCCCCTCATCGAGTATAACAAAGTCCATGGTCCGGTACGAAGTTTCCTAATCGGGTAAAAAAACAAAGCTGATCCAGAGTATAGCAGTACTGATCGGCGGGTATAACAAAGTCCTGATTGGTATAACAAAGTTCTAATCGGTATAACAAAGCCCTGTCGAGTATAACAAAGTTCCTGATCAGGTATAACAAAGCCTGATCATGAGTATAACAAAGCCCCTTGATCAGGTATAACAAAGTTCCCCTGATTAATATAAAAGGAAGCCCTGATCCCGGTACAGATACTGATCGAGTACAACAAAAGGCCCCGGTCGAGTTTAACAAAAGGCCCCTGATCCCGAGTATAACAAAGTTTCCTAATCGAGTATAACAAAGCCCCTTGATCGAGAATTACAAATTTCACTGATCGAGTATAACAAAGCCCCTGATCGAGTATAACAAAGCCCCCTGATCAAGTATAACAAAGGCCCCTAATCGAGTATAACAAAGGCCCCTGATCGAGTATAAAAAAGTCCCCTATTCGAGGAGAACAAAGTCCCCTGATCGAGTATTACAGAGTCCCCTGATCGAGTATAACAAAGTCCTCTAATCGAGTATAACAAAGTACCCTGATCGGGTATAACAAGGGCCCCTGATCGAGTATAACAAAGGCCCCTCATCGAGTATAACAAAGTCCCATGGTCGAGTATAACAAAGTCCCCTCATCGAATATAACAAAGTCCCCTGATCGAGTATTACAAAGTCCCCTGATCGAGGAGAACAAAGTCCCCTGATCGAATATAACAAAGTCCCCTGAACGATTATAACAAAGGCCCCTGATCGTGTATAACAAAGTTTCTTGACCGAGTAAAACAAAGCCCCCTGATCGAGTATAACAAAGTCTCCTGATAGAGTATAACAAAGTCCCCTCATTGAGTATAACAAAGTTCCCTAATCGAGTATAACAAAGCCCCTTGATCGAGTATAACAAAGTTCCCTGATCGAGTATAAGAAAGGCCCCTGATCGGTACGCAAGTCCCCTGATCGAGTATAAAGCCCCTGATCGGAAGTAAAACAAAAGTCCCTGATCGAGTATAACAAAGTCCCTGATCGAAGAGAACAAAGTCCCTGATCGAGTGTAACAAAGTCCCTGCACGATTATAACAAGGCTACTGATCGGTATAACAAAGTTTCCTAATCGAGTAAAACAAAGCCCCTGATCCAGTATAACAAAGGCCCCTGATCGAGTTTAACAAGGCTGATCGAGTATAACAAAGTCCCTGGTCGAGTATAACAAAGC